>NC_052143.2:27538108-27841620 GCF_016086655.4 Lepeophtheirus salmonis
AAGAAAAAATATTCCATGTTTTATTTCAAAAAGACCCATTTAACAAAATATACAAATCCATAGATTTTGTTTCAATTTTGCAATTTGTCAGTGATCGTATTTTTCAAGAGGATGACTTGCAAATGTACAACTCTATTTAAATAACATTTACATTTTGAATGTTACAATAATAATCTGCCTTTGGTCTTAAATATTTGTGAACGTGGAAGTCCACTTCTTCAGGTCTTAATGAATGATCTTAGGCCTTAACACTTTTCAAATTAAAATTAAACCTAAATTTCAAATTGTTATATATTTTAGTTTTATGTTTATAATTTCATATTTTTATGCCTTTTCAATCTCAAAGTAAACTGATCTAGTCTTAATTTCTACATTTGAATATATATACAGTTATAAGTGAATAAATAGATTCCTAACTCTGAAAGGAGTCGACTCTATGACTTCTGTCTGGTCTTCTTTTTGTATAAATTTTCATTCGGTCATCCTCCCTGTAAATATTGAAATTAAAGAAACTTTTGTTGTTGATAAAGTATCTTGGATCTCTTTTTTTGTTGTGTTTCTTAGAGAACATATAATTCTTTCTGTCTTGATTAATGCAGATCAATCTACGTTAATGAAAAATACTTTTAATTTACTCAAGTATTTTTGTATGTAATTTTTAATTAATTAAATTTTATTATTATAGCTTATGTATCATATTAATGTTTTTTAATAGGTACCTAATATTTTGCTTTATTATATAAATATATGTTACATTCATTTCTTACTTTATTCATTTAGAAATGTAGGTTCTGGAAGAGGACGTATGGCTAGACATTGACTAATTTAACACTTATTAATAAATATAGTATGAACACAATGTATCTCAAATTAACTAAAAAAACACAAAATATAATATTGAAAAGAATACTGTTATTTTAATATGTATGTACATTTTTATTTAATAGTTAATGCTAAAAAATTTCTTTTATTTCATTTTATTTTAATATTCAACTTCAATAAAATATTTTTTTTTATGCTCCAGTAATAGTTTGTCATCTGTATGTGCACTGACTTTTTGTAGTTAGTTGCTTTGTAATTCCCCTGAAAGTTATGCACATATTTGAAAAAAAACCAAATCTCCAGTATTAGTTTCAAGATCTGTCATTTTATTGATCAACTTTTTTTGTATTTTCGACCGATCAAAAACAACGTATTCCAGGAAATTACTTCCTATTTTTAAAATGTATGAGGCATTAACTTCAGTTTAAGGAATTTTTACTATTCAAATATGATGGCTAGAGCTCGGATGGTGTTTTCCTAATCCCAAATCACGTAACAAACCCTTCAATTATTGCTTATCAAATTCTTTAAGGTGGTAAGATGTATTTTCTAAAATTTTAAAGTCTGAATAATTTCTTGCTTCAACGTCAACTTGATTTTCCAGAGGAAGATTATATGTTGGTATCTCAATATCATCAGAATGATGAATGGTTCTTGTTATTAAACACATATTTGGATACACAAAATGAATTGTATTATTATTCTTAAATCCAAGCACAACTTAACTTAACTTGCAACTGCGAAAATCAGGGACAGTATTTTTTATGAGATAAAAATAATAAAACTCTTCAGATATGTTCTGCAAGAGTGAGGACCAAAGGCAGATAGATGGAATCGAAGGAAGATATTTATAACTTGATTATTCATCTCTAGAGATGCTCTTATTCGGAACTCCGATTTCCACGTGCGACGATTTGTCAAAAATTCACCCGAGGCAAACTATCAGGTTAAATAAGAGAGCAGAGTCGACTCCTTCTTTAATAAAAAGATTACAGGATTGCAACAATGAAGAAATCCATTCAAGATGAGTTGGAGTTTCAATATTTCATATATAATTAGTAATTACTTTAATTAAATTTGTACGAAGCACGGTATTATATGGACATTGTAATATTAATTATTGTTACTTATTACAAGGTATAGCGTCGTTATTGTTACAATTAAATATATATTATATATTTAAATATTATTTAGATAATGTTGGACATTTGCAAGTACATACCATGAAAAATACGATCACTGACAAATTGCAAAATTGAAACAAAATCACTGGATTTGTATATTTTGTTAAATCGGTATTTTTGAAATAAAACATGGAATGTTTTTTCTTATAATATACGCTATGATAATTTGTATCAATATGATGATGTTAAAGCTCTAAAGTCAAGTGTTGTTTTTCATCATTTTTCAGCAAAAAAATGGGAACATGTCGAGTTCAGAATAAAATACAGAATCAATGAAAACTTTTTATTATGATGAAAAAACATTTTACATCAGTTTTATTCATCGTACCTCACTTTGATGATTGTCCTATGATGAAAAATGACTATGAACGATAATTCTCCCATTATCATAATCTTAGATATTTATGTAACATGAAAACCTAGATAAAAACTGAGCTCAGTTTTAGATTTTGCACACAAAGATAAATTATATCCTAACTTCATTTCATTGGTAGAAATTTTGAACAATGATATATAAAAAATAATTGTGAATCTAGTACGACAGGTTAAAAGCTGATTCATTGATGGGCCCGCGTCCCTAAAAATACCAACAGAGTGCGACAAGGACATTTTCTGCTATCAAGAAGAAAAACTAAAACTTTAGTAACTTTTTGTTAGAAAAGTATAATGAAAAATGCTGTTAAAAAAACTTTTAGCAAACAATATTCGGAATAATTATTCAATACGCCCACCTCCAGCCTCTACTACAGCCTCCATAAGAGGTTTGAACTTGGGGTTGGTTGCCACCATATAATCGGCTTAAATGTTGTCCCATTGCTTCTTGATGCTGGCCTTGAGCTCTTACACACTTCTGTGTGATGTCTGTAAAGTATTTAAAGTTCAAATATCCACTTATCATATTCTAGATCAATAATAAAAATAAAAAGGAGAATTGATAAGCTTGATCAAATCAAATTTCAACAGTACTCCCCCCCTTAGACAAAAAAACAAGAAAATTACAATTTACCTTTTTTTTATTGTCTAGTACAAAAGGAAATAAACAAAAGATAATTAAGCAATATAAACAACAGGAATTAATTAATAAAATAGATCTTGTACAGTGCACATTGGAAATTCTAATAGAATCCTGGCGATTCTAAAAGCAGGACAGAGTTTATCTATGCAGGCAAGGGTTGCTGATGGTGGATCGAAACAGGAAGTTGAGTTGGATGTTCTTTATTAATATGCGATCCATACTTGAGTAAATTTAATTATATCAGAATGGAATTTAGGCCAAGAGTAGAAAAGTGATACCCTTCTTAAAGTCTATTTGAATCCCGGATGATTATCTTTGTGGCTTGAATGAATAATTCGTCGGCGAAGCTCAGGAGAGGACACTACAACACGAAATAAGTCTTTGTTGCCCAAAACATGCAAGTAAAGCTTCTGAAACACACTTGAGATAAGGTTTAACTTTAAAATATAAAAATTTAGGATCATGGAGTTTTTGATCGTCAATGACATCTTAAAAAAAATTGGGACTTAATTTGATGTTGTTGACATTTCTCGAAAGAATATCCGCGAGGTGGTTCAATTTTCCTAAAACATGCTCAATCATGCCATTAAACTCTGCTACATATGCAAATGTACGGAATTGTAGAGTCCAGGAGGGATTGGGGATATCTATCGCCGACACTAAAGGCTTATGATCTGTGAATATTCTTAAATTTTGTCCATCCAATGCCCACAGAAAATGTTTAACACTTTCTTTAATACTAAGTAATTCCCTATTAAAAGTTGAATATTTCTTTTGCGTTTCAGATAAGGTTTTAGACCCAAAGGATAGTGGTTGCCAGCACCCATTTACTTCCTTTTCTAGTACAGCTCTCATCCCAGTGTCAGACGCATCTGATGAAAGGGCTAAAGGTAATGAGTTGTCCCAGAATGAAAGTTGAGTAATTGAGGATAAATTGTGTTTTATACCATGAAAAACTCATTCACATTCATCGACTCCATATGAATTTAAATTTTCTCTTTAAAACTGGATATAACATCATTGTCAATTATGACAAATTTTTGATGAATTGTGAATAGAATTGAGCCATATCTAAAAATCTCTGTAAATCATCTTTCGATTTTGGAGATGAAATTCTTGCAATAGCTTCAACTTTCTATTTAAGATATTTAAAACCCTCCTGTGAAATAGAATGTTCAAGGAACTCAACAGAGTCCCTGAAAAACTCGCATTTTGCAAGAGAATATCACTGTCGTACTCTGTACTAATAACATATTTTGAAAGGTCAATCCTAGTTTTTCCTAATGGCCAAAATCGCTCCACCTATGAACTAAGTAAATTAGTGGTTGGAGAAGATACGGTGTTCTTTTGATAGAGTTTTTTGGTGAAAGACTGGAAAGCTGCGTTTATCCTACGTGAAACACTTTCTCAGTCATTACATACAATGTTCAAGTTTGAATCGATTTCAAAATCTTTGTCTCAAGTTCATTAATAAATTAGGGGTTTCGAATAAGGGATTTGAATAATAGAAATAGGTTGGAGAAAATAATTCGCAGGCCTAGTCCTTCATATGTTACCCACATAAGTAAGTATCCTTTACCGAATGACTCAACCAAATATTAATTTTAATCTCATTCTCATATGCCTTGTGTATAATTGAATTGAGTTGTCCCATCGAAACTTGGATGTATATTATGTTGATAGTAAGTGGAATGCAGAACTGAATTACTACCTTCTATAACTTTGAATAAATTTACAATATTACAGATATTTAATAAACTAAAAAAATATTTTTTTTTCTTCTCTGATGTTTTTGGTATGATCACACGACTGTGAAGTTTGGAGTATGGTGCGATGTATTTATATAGCATTTCGATTCGAGTCCTTTTCTTTCATGACTATTGATTCTTACTTATCTTTTCCAGAATGGTGTTTGGGGGATGGGGTTATTTTCAAAAGTACTAGGGCCAGACTTTCAGAGTATTATGTACCACATCTTTCAATACGACATAATTATTTGTCGTATTGTCTATTTTATTTTGTCTATAGCAACTTTTGCTTCCATTAATAACTTCTTAAGGAATTAAAAACTCAATTTTTTCCTTCTTATTGTTGGTTTTAAACTTTAAAAAAATACAACTTGGGCAGTTGGAAATAATATTTGAGGTTTCTTCAACCCCTAGTTATTCCACTTTGCTTAAAACCAGATGATTTGTTACAGAATTATTTCCCTCTTTTTGGGTTTCGCCATGGAGTCGTCTGTTTCCTATAGACTTAATTGTTGTTTAGCCTCTTTGTTTGAGTTTTCTTCTTTTTCTTACTCTGTAGGATACTTGGATCCTCCTTTTAAGTATTCTCCTTGATTAAGTGTTTTCTTATGGACATTGACATTTTTGAGAATTTCTCGATAATTTTTAGTAGATGTTTTAGTATTCTCACATCTAGAGAATGTTTGACCAAACTTGAACCATGTCACTTGTAACTTTTTTTTGAGTGACTCATAAGTTCATCTCATTGAGCAAGAAATACATAAAGATGATAAAGGGATTTCAATTCACTAATCCAGGGCTAAGACATTTTTTTATGTTCATTTTTTTGGTTAGATGGAGACTGCACTGATTAAGTATAAGTAAACATTATAGTTTAATATTTACTCTATCTAACCTAGGAATCTTGTGTGAAATCCATATACAGCAGCAGCAAGATATGTTGTGCTTTCCATTTAAGTTCTTTCTCCCGAAAATAATTGCGGACTTAGGTTTGAGAAGAAATTAAGTAAGAATTAAATTTGTCAACTTTTTAACACCATTTAAAGACATTGAAAATAATTTTTAGACAATCTATAATTTAATTTAATTTTATACAATTCTAGATATGAATGCATTAAATAACTAATGACAATTTTAATAAATATTTGAACTTTAAAAAAATGTAACTAATAATCCTAATATCAAAGGAGAGTAGTTGTAGAACATATCTCTTAATATTAAAGAAAAACAAAAAAAAAACATAAGATAGCTAAGTAAGATATAAATAAATTTAATTACATTTTGATTTTTTTTCTTATCTCAAAATTTGTCATCCACTGTTTTTCTAGCACGATTGTTACCTATGCAAGCAAATTATTATTTATAGATATCAATGTGATATGATTTATATTTATCTCCAAATTTAAGGAACCATAATTTATTTGAATTTCTTCAGGTTTTTATCCCTCACATATTTTGACTTATCCTTTTTTTCACACATAAATATGTTGTGTGAGTCCCTTTTCACGTCTTGTCTTATATCCATTTTAACAGTGTTTAAAGATACTGTTGGATCGCTCTAAAAAGACTGCATTCCTATTAGTAAACTACTAACATAATGTATCAGTCTTAGGACTGGTTCCTATCGGTCTTTTATAGTAACTACAATACTGTGATGACGTAGTTACAAACTATGTCAATTCAGATGTTCAGCATTACTAGACTTATTAGCAAAATAAATCAAGTACAAGATACTTCATAAATAATATTATTATAACATTTAGATTATAATAATCACTAATCTCTTAAAAATGCATTTTGCTTTTGACAAATTAACCAACAACCAGTTTTTACCTCTGTTTTTTATTCAAATAAATATATTTCACAATTTTTTTATGGTGAAATCTTGAGAAATAACTAAAGAGCGTTACTATTTGGTTCAGAACATGAGAGAGTCAAGTGACATTCAGCCTCATTTGAAAATTTGGCCTAAGGTTTTATATTGATATTATAAAATAAGCTGTGCCATTAATAATGAAAACCTTTAGTCTCTTGCCACCGAAGTCTGAGACAAAAATGTTGATAAGACATCAGTTGTTCTATTGTCCGCCTTCCTAACATATTTCAATTTTAGTAAATATGGGCAACCTATCAATGCCCATACAGAGTACCAATCAGTACTGCAGTCATTGATCATAGTTTCGTCCAAGAGAAGAAGATTATCATTTCTTACAAGCTCTTTCGTAATTTTTGACGACACTACTTTCCTTCGTGACTCCAATCACTTTGTTATAGTGTAGCGAGAAGGAATGGCTTTGCCTTTATAAAGTTTCATAAATTTTACAAAATTTGGATGGCTATCAATATGGAGTAAGACATTGGAGGACACATGCATCTTGTTCATATATGACATAAAATTAGAAGCAACATGACTAAATTCAAATATATATTTTGAATAAAGCTTCAAATTGTTATCGTCAATACGATTTTTCTTATTCTGTTGAAATGCAAATTTTCTAAAGGCTTGGATCCTAAAATCACAAAGGCCACATGACAAAAATCTTGAAGCCTTAACATAAATATTTTTCTTTTTCTCCTTCTTTATCGGCGGAAAAGAAATTAAAACTATATGTCATAATTATAAAATGAAAATGAATGTTTTTTAATGTTAAAAAATAAAATATAATTGTTATATCCATTTTTTCTTGTTATATGCATAATATGATATTTAGAACATGTTAGAATTCTTCATAAGAAAAGTAAGTAATATTGAAATTGTAGGTCCAATGCATTTCAGAAAAAATATACATAAGTAGTATTAGACTACTTATTATATACACGATATATTGCATAAAAATGGAAAGGTGTTAAAGTTAGTTTTGTTGAAATGAATGTGTATATATTATAGCTTACAGTCATGGGTACCACGTTAATTTTTGATTTCTTTTTTTTTAGCATACAGTGGATAGCATTATTATAGTAAGGAAGGAAATAAATTGTATAATGTATTGAAATTTTAGTTTATCAGGTTCTATGTAGTCATTAGTAATAATTATTATCACCTTTTGTTGATAATAGTTTATTAAGTAAAATAAACTTTGATAATAATAATACAGTAGACTTAGTTAATAATGTCTACTATTTTTCAAATAGATTTATGCGTTGCACTGGTCGAGAAATTATTTTTCCATTAGCATCTCTTAACTTAAAGGTACCGACATTTCCATCACGACCTGTCATTTTCTTAGTGATTCGAGCCATGGCCAGTCCTTAAAAAGTATGTATGTTGTCTTCCAAATGATCCCAACGTCGTTAACATCAACTTCATCCATGTAATGTGTCCCTTTTCCACGAATCTGCAATATTTGCAAAAATTCATTGGATCATTTTTTTCAGAAATGATCACCAAGACAATTCTAATATTTGCAGCAAACTTTCAAATCTACGTAATAAATCCCGTTTATAAAAAGCTAGAACAAAAATTATGAACTTCCATGGGAGATTAAATTTTTGATGCATGGTGAAGATAACCACAAACATTTAGTAGTTGTAATGAAGGATCCCAAGTAGGATCCCATCTACGACAAAAAGCAAGAAAGTCAATCAACTTCCAAAAATTTTCAAAACGATTGAGGATATCATTATGAAAATAGCGACTACGGATTTCATGTTTTACTCTACATTGATTAGAGATATATATTATTTTCCCAAATACGAAAAGTAAGGATACTTGATTCTTCGAGCTCCTCATACAATGAAATTTTTAAAGTCCAAAAATATTTTAATAGGATTTTTGCTCGAATAGTAAATGGGGAATATAGCCCAAACAAGTCAAATACCTGAGCGACCTTACTCAGAATGGACTTCTTTTTATATTTTTGGAGAGGTTCTAAAAAATTACTTTTCTCTTGATACTGTAATCAATCATCCTTCATAGTCCAACCAATACCAAAAGCTTTTGTAGAATTATATTATAAGTATTTTTGATGTAGTGCAATAATTAATTGCCATTTATTGGTGTTTTCGAAACTAATCAAAAGTAGGATACTTGATACACCAGGAGGAGACATGATACAAGGTAGGAGGCAATATGGTACAGGGTAGGATTATACATGTTACAACAGAAGGGAACATTTAAAAACTGCCATTTGTTATATTCAACCATTTATTTTACTTTTTATAACTGTTTGTCAGCATAAATCAAATACTTATAATTACATATAATAATCTTAATTTGAGAAGGATGCTTATTACTAGATATTGCATGAATTGGTAAAGACTTCACTCCAAACTTGACAGATGTCATATTGAAGACTTGTGGCTCTGTATAAGGTTTGTTGTCCCCCAAATGATATTATTAAAAACAATAATCATTGGTATTAATATTTCTTTGACAAAACATTTTCTCTATGCCAGCCAGAATCCCAATTTCATTGGATCGAAAGCAAAGTAAATTATTTACCAAAATCTTGAAGTTCTTCGAGAGTGGGCATCCGGGCATATCCCAACTCTTGGTAGGATCTCATGGCCTTAGCATATTCCTCCTAAGTCTACGTTCAAAAGAAATCAATTTTGATTTAAGATGCTCATAATCTGATTTTAATGTTTAAACATTATTTTTCAAAGACAACGCAACCTCATATCTACTCTTTTGAAGTGATATTGAGTTATTGCATTTTTCAAGACCAAAACAATTTTCTTTCACAAGGGATCGTTTAGAATCTAAAATTCCGATCGATTCAACAAACCAAAATTTATTTACTAAATTATTTAATTCATCTTCATCACTATTCTTCTTTGTAATATTTGTAACACAAACTTTAGATTTAAATGTACAAGGGATTTGATATAAGTTAGGTTTCAATAGAATATAACCCAAAACTATCTCAAAAGCTGCAGGCAAAACGATACTATCTCCATGTTTAGTAATCTTTTTAGTATCAAAACGAAGATAACTATTTATACCAATTAGAATGTGAACCCCCAAATGGGAATTGCCTTCCTGAATGACTAAATCCAATTTTTTGTAATTTTTCATTTGCTTCAAAAATAAAGAATGGATGAGGTCCAAAAAAAATAATATTATAGCTAAAAAGGTCATTTATAGGATTAACATTAGGCAAACCTGGAATAGACAATCCAAATGAAGCAATCGAAGCTTTAAGAGTTGATTTTTGATTTCCAAAACCACAGACTTTAATTTCAAAAGGTTTGCATCTTATTAATTACAGGACTTTGATATCCAGAATTCCTGTGATATTGTGTCGAAAAAAACCAGTACATGTATACGTTGGTCTTTAGAATCAATCAGATCAAGTAATGTGGAAGGCATAACCTGAGTGACACGGGGCATATTGTCGTTGAAAGAGAGTGAGTTGAATTGTAAATTAACAACCGTAGATAGACCTGATTATTCATTTTGTAATTTATTATCGTGTTAGAAGTCTCAAAATACAGTAACGAATGATTTTTTAAATAACCCTTCCCTTTACATTTCCCAAAGTAATTTCTTTCAGGATGACGCTCATCCATACATCTAGACACAAATTAAATTTATTTGCTGGATTCCAACGAGAGGAAGATGACTCCTGAGCAAAGCCAAAACAGTTTTTTAAGGAATTATTCGAAATTCTACATAATAAAATAGTAGATTGAATGGAAGTAACAAGAATTGGAAGATTTTAAATGAATATTTTTTCTGTAATCCCTTGATGATGAGTTACAAGGTGGAAGCGGAGCTTCTTGGGCAGATATCTCCCTTAAGAGTCAAAGCTTATATTTGACTCGATTGAAGGGAACTTCTCTTCGTCTTTAAATAGTTATCTCCCAGGACTACTTATGCTCTGAGGTAAGCTTTGATTCTAAAAGAGGGACTACTATGACGTCGAAAGGGTATATAGCTTCCTTCACATAACTTTTCAAAGTATATAGTAAGACCAGATTTTAAATCTAAATATTCCTGAACTTGTTTATGATGAACGGAACTCATCGGATTTAATTCTATAAAACCTTTTATTATATTTCGAACCATGGTTTTGGTTGTTTAAAACAATTTTTAACATACTTAATGGTATCTTCATAGTATTCAGTTAAGGGGGAGAAAGAATCCAAGCAATGTGAAGACAAGCCTCGAAGCGATTGACGAAGGTAGAGATGAGTCCTTAAGGTTTCCTTTCTTTGATGATGTTTTATCAAAAACATTGGAGAAAAGTGTATACAATCGATCTTCAGAAATAGTATCCTCTTCACAACGATAATGTTCAGGAAATGCTGGGATTATTCCTTATCGTAATTAATGTTTTTTTTCTGTTTTCGAGATTTGATGGTTTTCGCAAATCTCACGAAGCTCCAACAATTTATAATTTTTCAAGTTTTCCCTGGATGACATCATGCAAATTCAAAACTAATTTAAGCAACCTATGACAATGTATATATAACGATGACGAAGGATGACGTCAGACGAACGATAAGCGTGAAATCGAAATAGTACACGACAATATTCTAATATTCTGAATGTGGCGTTATTGCGCGAAGGGATTGTTAAATTTGCAAGCCTTGACCAAGAAAGAAGGAAGACATCTCCAATAAACTTTCCCTTAACTTCCGAGAACAAATTAAATGATTTGAAAAATTCTTTTTGCCGAAAGGTCCAATCAATATTTTTCATTATTTTATTAAATATAGTTATTATTCATGTTTTTAGGTATAGTAACAAACGATCAGAGGTTTTATTGATCTTTGTTTAATGTGCCAAACTAAATGATGTAGCAAAAGTATTTTGAATAATTTTTCTGTATTAATGAGTAATTGCTGAAATATTTTCAAATATAGCTCATAATATACAGATGTATAATCGAATACAAAATAATTATTATGCAAATGATCACTATTCATATCTGAAAGTTTTAAGATAGCAAGCATTTAAGTATTCTATAGAAGCGTATTTATCATAATTAATTCATTGAGCATTTATATAATCTAACTCCATATATTTATAAGTCGTAACCAAATAAATTATCTCATAAATAAATATTTATCTAGTGTCTCAAAAAGAATAAAACGGACTTAATTGATCATTCAAAAGATGGTAAAAATAACTTTTGATAAATTTATCAAAAGTTTATGTACTATATTTTAATTAATGTGCTATAATATAACTGAAAAAAGTAAAATTATGTCACTCAAAAAAAGGCAGAGCATAATAATGGCGACGCCATTAAAAGGCGCATAGTTGATATTTTTACAAAAAAATGAACAAATTTCGAATAAACCTTCCTGAAACTTCATCAAATGGCTTTAAGATTTAAAAAAAAAAACTCAACAGTTACATTGGACACCACTTGATGCCACTGATAAATATAGACATCTGAAATAAATCAAAGTAATGTGCGCCAAACACGCATACAAATGACAAAATTTCAATTTTTTTTTTTGAATAGATGAAAGACGAGGAAAGTGGGATAATATCTTTGAAGGATGTGCGAATACGTTTAAAATCAGCTGTCCACTTTTTAACAGCTGAAATGGAAGGAACAGAGTGCCCATAACCTTTTGTTAACCTCAGGTGAATTTTCTTTGGGGTGAATTCATCCAAAATGAAGTTTTAATAACTCTACGATATTCAATTTTATCCATTTGAACAACAAACACAAAAATGTTAACTGAAACAAATCATTTAAAAAAAAATCCTAGAGCAAATCAATTGAAAACTAGTCATAAAAACGTATGACTTGTGCACTTAATAGGAAACATAATTTTTTGCTGATTGCAGCACCATATTGATGTCAAGCCAATAACTGTGTACTTTACCCTAGTACACTGTAAATCCTCATTATTTACATCAATATTAACAAAAAAAGAAAGAGGTTTTATTTGTTAGAAACTTGGTTGTTTATGACTCCAAAATGGGCAACACCAATAATTTTAACGTCAAATCAAAATGCTTAATAATCACATTCCTCTAGAATAATCAGGTATATTTAACTGATATTTTATTTACAACACTATGTTGTATATTTGTTAAAGGTCTACTGATAACTCACAAAGAAACACGTTATCGGTCATATATTTCTTCTGCTTTTACTCAAATATTAAGTATTAGAAATAATATATACTATAATATAACATATACACCTATGTATAACCGATAATTTAGATTAAATATTGTAAGTTAAACCAATAAAATGAAGGATATTGTTAAAATTTTCATTATTTTTCCTTAAAGCTAATAATTCATATTCTTTTGCAATGTATAAGAAACAAATAGAAGCAAAAAAAAAAAAAAATAACGACACAAGTTTAAAATAGTGTAAATCAAAGAAAAAAATAATTTTAACATAAGACGTCAGCTTTAAAAAAAAACATCTTTCAATGTGGAAAAGTGCATTTTTTTTTAGAAAACAAATATTTTTATAAAAATTAAAATTTTATAATATTATATCTGATTTTCTAGGGCGGTACTCTGCCATAATGAATATAATTTAGTAATCCCAAAGTATTTTACTATGCTAGATGAACGATATAATATATATATTTAATAGTTATATGAATATTTTTACTTGGAAAAACGTTTTAAATAAAAGTTTAGATTTATTTTTCACACAATTATGCATGAAAAATTTCCTGTCAGTATTTAAAAAATAAAAGAATTAAAAAATAAAATTGATTATCCTGACAGTTTGGAGATTATTATGAAGGAGAGCAGCTTAGCTGTCATGAAGTTTTATTAGATTAGCTGCAAAAAGCCGTTACAGAAAAGAAATACATACAAAACCTACTCCTTATCGGTCATGTTGTTATGCAAAAATAAAATAAACCGAAAATGAACTTGGTAATCCTGACAGTTTGAAGAATGTTTGGGAAGAAACCAGTTTAGCTGTCACGACGTTTCAAATATCAGCTGCAAGGAGCCGTAACATGAAGGAAATATAAACAAATCCCACTGCATTTACAGCAAGGACATATAGACTATAAATACTCCCATGTGGATACTGAATTCTACCCTTAGTCCAACAAAGATTTTCACTTTTAACTCCCCAGCACTCCTCTTTGTTACTTTCTATATTTCATAAGCACATGTATTAGTTAGTACTTTACACTTTGATGTTTGCTCTTCATAAATTAAATAGTAATAATGACAGCTATGGAAAATAAAAGAAATCCTGCTCAGTTTGCCAAAGAGAAAAAGTTGCTCCCACTCACTAGGCCATATTATATACATCTTTGGTAAAACATAAAGGCAAAAAAATGTGTGTTATACGCAGTCCAGTGATATATATATATTTTTTGTCATTTTTGAATATAACTATCATTTTATGAAAAAAACAACAACTGAAAATTAATATTTTCAAAGATTATTATTTATTTAGAGTAGTTATTTTTTATATATTCATATATTTTTAGGGTACATTGTATAAAATTGCCTGCATTTTATACTTACATTTTATAACAAAATTAGCAACAGCAACAGCAGATAGTTGAAATTCAATTATTGAATTTTTTTAAATATAAAAAAATAACTTCACCAAGTGCAAAAAAAGAGAAGCATTGCAAAACGAAGAATATATTATTGGAGTAGGAGTTGAGAGATCTCGACTCAATCGATCACTATTGCTCGAAAAAGTTTCCAAGTAGTATTAGACAATCATTAAGGTTTGTACAGTATATTTATATTAATTTTATATATGATACCTTTTACATTCATCCTGTAATTATACTATAGTGGTTCATGGTAGATAGAAGAAAAAGTTGTTTTGCTTTGAATTGATCCTCCTTCGGCCTCATCTCTCAATCCAGGGATCAACTTCTAGCCCCCTCCTCCGGAATACTTCATAAGCCTATCCACATAATAAAAATATCTTCCTTTATTTCCATGATCCTACAAAATGCTAATTGTCTGAATATCTCGAATAAATCGAGATCCCTCTCCTGATCCAATTATATATTCTTCGCTTTACAAGTTATTTCCGTATTATTATAAAGTTCTAACAATTGAATGTCTACTATCCGTTGTCGCTTTTTCCTAATTCCAGATAGAAAGAGAAAGAATTACGTACGGGCAAACTTGTACAATGTACCCTAAAGTGACTTATATTGGCACTTTTTCAGTTAAAAAATCGATTTTTTCCTTCAAGTATTGACATTTTGAAATTTTAAAAGTTGTGGACAACCTCCTAACATTGACCAATAATGCTTAAACTATATCTTCATTTTTTACGAAAAAATTCAAATATTGTTATTTCTTAAATTAAAATAAAGAAATATGCTAATTTTATATCTCTATCGAGACTATATAAAATACATCCACACAAATCACAATCCTGTAAACAAAATTGATTATATTACTTAGATTGATAAAGAATATGACAGATCTTATTATTAAAACATATGAATATTGTATATAGGAGTACAATCTGTAGTTATGGAAATTTTGTACTTATATTAACATGTCCAAAAAATAAATTGATAAGCCGGAGTAAATATTTTTTTTCTACTGAACCATTATTATATATTTTTACTAATAAGAATATTCGTCTATATCTATCTACAAATAATTCTTATTTACCCTTTGTGTGTGCCACAAACTGCACTTAAAGTACCCAAAATTGATCGTCATAATAAAAGCGTTTTTATTTTTTTGTGACCAACAAGGCTTATTTATATTTTATTTAATAAAAATAAAAAATGACTTTTGAAAAAAATTCCCATAAATATTTATGCATACTTTTACTGAATTGAAAAAGCGCCAAATTTAATTAAATGCATAGAATAAACAGAAATTCATTTACCAAGCAAAAATAAAATAACCTATGTGAAAATAATGAATGGTAGAGTTTTGTAGAAAGGGACTCTATGTTTTAAAACATGTAGTTGAATTTTCATAACGAATAAAACACCGGAGATATTAAAATACGTTTCATATACCAAATATCCTGAAAAACACTAAAAAAAAGTAATATCTTCTTTTTTTTCCTGAAAAAAAAATTCGCACTTGATTTACATTCACTTAATGGGATTTTGCCCATAATCTCTCTGGAGAGCTATAGGAACAAGAAATTTGTTTCTTAGTATTGAAGTAGTTTTTGTTGGGAACGGGCCCAAATTCTAAAAAAACGGATGAAGTTTAGGATTTTTGAGAATATCTTGAAGGAAATATGTTGATTTCTAAGCCTCCCTATGTTTTTTTGTGCCTTTTAAATTAAATAGTATAATTTATCTTTTCATACTGTGGCATGATTCACTAAAACACTCAATGGTTTGTTGAAACTAAGAGATTAACTGGATTTAAATTGAATTACATAAATTATCATCCTAACGAGTTTAGATTGATATTAAAAGTTCTACAAAAATATTTGTTCAAAACTGTAATTAGTATTATCATAAAAACTTTTGTTTTCCAACGAATTTTTAACTAATATTTTCTGCAAGGTGGTGTAACAGTCTGTATCTTGTGAACAAAACATACATTTTTCAATGCACTCTCTATGGGAGTAACCAGGGGCATCCACAGTGTGTGGGCTGGAGGGACTTTAGCTCCACCCAAATTAATGAATTCATGCTTTTTACTAAATTTAATATTTGAAATTTAATTTAATTTTTCTAATTTTTTCCCACTAAATTCATTTTTTTGTTAATAGCTATGGATTTTTGACATTTTTTCCCCATAAACTTTAATATTTGGAGAATAGATGGATATTGGATATATTTTTTTTCAAATAATATAATTTTTCGTGAATACATAAGGATTTTTGAAAAAAAAATTCCAAAAAATTTAATAGAAATTTTAAAGAAAATATATATATATATATATTTAATCTTGCAGACGACCCTGGTAAACATACTTATTTTTTTTATTGAATAATATCATCACTAAGAAAGGTGTATTATTTTGCCACAAGGCATTACCATTCTGTCGCTTTGTTTACAAACTAATATAAGTAAACAACACTCATGTCCTATTTCACATTCCTTGAAAATTGTATATACATCTTTCAAGCTTGACAGAAAAGATAAATTAGTGCAAGGAAATAAAACTTCAAACATAAATGTTAATTATAATCTATCTAAAACAGAGGTCGTGTAACTTTTTTTAATTTTACTCTAAAAGAACTTGTTGAAAAATTAATTTATTCCAAACAAATACATGGGTGTCCACACGGTTAAATTTTGAGAAGGCGGGGAGGGGGGGCCTTCCCCGCCTTCTCAAAATTCGTTTTTGGAATTTTTTGGAAAAAAAAAAATTGAAAAAAGTAAATGAAACTTGTAGCTCTTATTTCTCTATAAAAATTTTCATCCTTGCAACTTTTTTTTTGCAAAAAAGTTAAAAAAAAAAATATTAATTCATTTCTCTATAAAAAAAAAATACTGCTATTAGGTAATATAACATAGAACTAAAGTGAAAAGTATGAATGGATGACGTCTTATTATACGTTAAAAGATTAATGAAACCTAAAAAATGGAGTCATATAATAAGCAATATTTGAAAAATATATATACATATACTTCAATCCAGACACTTAAACATTATTTATCTAGTTTATTGATTGCTTGATGTACAAAATTAATTTTTGTTATATATATATCATTATTAAAAAAACTCCTTAAAAAACATTGTTCCAACTATTTAAAAGTCTTTTTCAGAAAATTGATAATATCTTTATAGTCTAATAGAAATTTGAAGAAAAACGTATGTTATTTTGTGATAAGTTTGTTAAGTGATAATTCAATATAAATAATATTTGCACCTAAAAATTGTACCTTCTTTAATTTATTATAGACAAAATTTTCAATACAATTTAAACCTGACATAATTATTTCTGGTTACACAATATATATGTATCCCATTAAATATTTTCATATGTTTTTGCATAGATACTCGTATATAGATGTACATGAAAAGGCATCAAATACCTTTTGAACCCAAAAATAGAACCCCAAATTTTCTAAAAATATACGATACAGTTTAAACTGAAGTAAATAGTATTAGCTGTTTTATTCAAAGCATCGATATTAGTAATAGGTAAGGTTGCTAATTTTGATAAGGATGCAAAAGTATGTTAGGAGAAGGGAATAAATACTTATGGCATCATTGATTAAATAATAAACATCTTCCTCTATCAAGAACGTTATCGATTCCCGCCTTTATTATTCAATATTAATATAATATTAGATACTGATAGTCGATAGAGAACTGAATAAAATGCCTAAAATAACGTCGCCTTCTGTCTGGATTTCTGGAAATGGAAGCCCAGGAATTTGGAAATACTTACCGGACGAGAAACAAATGGCTTGATTGTATTTTACCTAAAAATATCAATAATTATGATACACAACTCATTAAATGGCAAAAACAACTGCTTCCTGGTCGGAACAAGGGGG
Organism: Lepeophtheirus salmonis; assembly: GCF_016086655.4. Lineage (NCBI taxonomy): Eukaryota > Metazoa > Arthropoda > Copepoda > Siphonostomatoida > Caligidae > Lepeophtheirus > Lepeophtheirus salmonis. The sequence continues at coordinate 27,556,234 of NC_052143.2, forward strand.
CAGTAGCATTGGATGGTTCGCAACTAGTTTGTCTGATGCTAGTTTCTTCACTTAAAGACGTGGGTATGATAATTAGGTTTTCTAATATTACAGTCAATAAATATTACTTTTTTATCACTTAAGGATTAGCTATGGGTGATAAGCTCCAAGAAATGGTGTTCAAAAAACTCATAAAAGGAAAAAAAACCCTGCTTAAATGGTCACAACAACGGGGATAGTTGCATTGGGCTTAGCATTATAATTAGCAATAGAGTTATGATAATAGTATGTTGTTATACAAGCATAAATAACCGGGGGGAAATCTTTTTTTGATGCTCTTAATAAGGAGTAATATCACCGGACATTACTACATAATTAGCTTTTGCTCTAAATCTTTACGATGCCATGTTAGAAAACTACAATAAGTCAAAAATGGTTTCCTGAATTAGTTTATCAGTTATAAAGAAGTCTTATTTATATATCTAGGATAAGTAAATAAGGTTTAAAATTTGACTGCATGGATTAACTTTAAGTAAGATTCTTTAAAAGCTGTTCGTACTAAGATTGGAAGAAGAAATTGATTTATTTCTAACATTTTTTTATTACTAAATTTATTGTCTAATTTTATGATTTTGACTTTATTATTTAGATATCATCGGTAGAGATATATCCATCCTGTACACAACTGTATATAGCAACCTCCACATGAGGGAAAAGGGGGGATAGTCTTTTTTATTAAACTCCACGTCTGGCTTGTGTTTTGCAATCTAAAGTTATGACATATTTAACTGAATTCCGATGTCAAAACAAGAAAATATTATTTGGATCAATCTATTATTTCAATATTCTGTATTTATAATTTATTGTTATTATTAGTTATATGATCCTAAATGTTTAATTTTGTATATTTAAAATAAATGTATGATGGTTTATTTTTTAATATGTAGATTATATTTAATTTAAGCCTTCTTTTTTAAACTCGGAACTTCAAATATATTTTGAAATACTCTACTTTGTCGTTTTATTAGTTATTATTCTGAGGATATGGTTCATAATGAATTACAATTTCATGGAATATGACATTTTCAAATCTACTGTAACCGATAAAAAACGTCTAAGTCAAATATGAATATGCGTAGTGTATCTTTATTAAACATTTTGCAAATAAATACTTTCGTTATACCTTCAAAAATCATAATAAAGCAGGCAGCTGATAATCACTGATACCATTCCCCCCCAACCTTCTCCTTACATGCGTTTTTCTTTACCGGATTATCAACATTAGTAATAGGGTACAAATATGTAGTAAAATTGTCCTACATCTACAGATATTTAAGAAAAACGAAGTTTGGTTTTCTGTCTATATGACCATAATCCACTGGTTGCGCCGTATATAGTGCTCCATGATGTATACAATAAACATATTTTGATCTAAGACATAACAATGTATACTGGGGCATATAGGTGCTCCTTGACATAAAAAAAAATAATTTCAGATATAATTATGTATTCGTATAAATTAAATATTGCAGGTGTGTGTGCAGCAAGAACACTGTTGTTTTCGTCATTGGTCTCTTATATATGTAAATATATCATAAATTATGTGCGTATATGTTAAGATTTGAATTAAATATAAACGATAGTATATTATAACGTATTTTCTTTTTTTTATTTGTGAGGGCTCTTAAGATACTCATCAGTCATCTTAATATTGACTGGATTTGGCCCCATGTGACTTTTTCTTGCTCCCAAAACTGCAGAGACCTAGGTATTAAAGGATGGAGATTTGCAACGATTGAGGAGATAAAGACTGCATCGCTGGAATAGCTCAAGGATATACTGAAAAATGCTAATGAGAAGTGCTCTAAGGATAGAAAAAAACATCAGCACAAGTGTATTGTATCTGAATGGGATTACTTTGAAGGGGACAAAATAAATATTGATGAATAAATTAACATTTTTTCTAATAATATAAAGTCAACTTACTTTTTGAATACACCTCGTATATAATAACGAAGTTTTACTTGAAAAAGTTCTGTTATTCTATGATTTCACGTCAACTTTGCCCGTGTGAGTTTAAGATATATTTTTTTTGTCTTCACGTTGTAATCACTTCAATATGGTTTATCCACTCACAACTTTGACTGACAAAAGGGAAAGGAATAAACACAAGCAATATAACCTTCTATATTTTCTTATTGCCAACTGTTAATTATTATGTATGGATTTATTAATTAGCTATTATCAAAGCAAAATAAATATTACTTAGTCAATGGATATTATATGCAATATTCAATTAATTGAAGTACTTGATTTATATAAAGCAATATAAGAATGTTATGTAATAATTTTTTTAAATACGTAATTACGTAGAGTCAACTCATGAAAATGAATGTAAACTGATAAATGGAAAATACACTGTAGTTTTGTTTATTTCAAAAAGCTCGAAAATTTAATATTTTAAAGTGTATGTATATATATGTAAAAGTTTCCTATGCAAGAGCTGACGTGAAATAATACAATAACAGCGCTGTCAAACAATCTATGCTTAATCCAATCGAATTAATTGGCTGTAAATGTTTTATAGACAACATAAATAAAATCGCAATATATTTTATTTTTCCTAAACTTTTTCAATTATTGAGTCTATATAGATTATATATTATCAAATTTATAGGCGCATAAGGGGCAAGCAGAAGACAAGTGCGAGACTTGTGAACATATTTTGATACCTCTGATGTAATTTATGTCCAGCAATAAAACAAATTAAAACCTAATATTTGAATTCGCCTATTTACATAATTTAAAAAAGATTTTAAATAATATATATATTAAAATATAAGTACGAATAATTAAATTGTTCAAAACCTTAAAGGAGATAATATATTAACCTTATTTGTTGTCTAAGAAGATAAAAAGAGGAGATTATAATTTTTATTTGGCAGTTTTTGAACCCATTTCTCAATATTATAAAATTTTATAATATATATTTTGTTGTCATGTTCGTTAAAAATAATTTATCATTATTTACCAAATAGCTTAGAAATATACTTTTCCACAAAAAAAAAATACGTCTTAACATATATATTTTCTATTTCTTACAATCAATTTAAAATTTATTTCATTTATGTAGGATAATATGATTTTAGCATCTAAATCATTAATAAGAGTAATTGAGTTTTTATTTAGTATTTGGATAAGTACGTAAATCTAAAAAAATTAAGAGTTTAATAAATTATTCTGGGTACTAAAATTTCAATGTAATTTATAATATGATTCCAAATATTTCAGCTCTATATGAGAAAAAAAAATTCATAAGTACATCTGATTTTTTTAAAATTTCCCGATCAATTTAATGTTAATTTCAAAATTGTGCTTATATTTCATGTGATACAATCCAGTTGAAAGAATAATCATTAAATAGGTTAAAGTTTTTGTTATTGTTCTTTTAATTTCAAAAATGGGGTTTAATCTAAAAAATTATAAATATACTAAAAGTGCTCCAAAACCAGATTTCATGCCAAAAAACTAAATGCAGTTCCATGATAAACCTATCACAATCTGTTATAATCATATATTTTAGTTGAAGTTTTATGAGTACTTGTGTTATTTTAAATATAAATTGTATCTATCAAACTAATTAATTATTTATGATATTAAGAGTAAAATTTCTTAAATGATAAATTGACTATAGTTAAATCTTCAAAGTAAAATCAACTGTTGCGTTAAATAAAAAATTGTATTCAAAAAGTAACGACAAAGTTTTAGGTATTTGTTTACAAAAGTTGATTGATATTTATATTAAATAAATAACATTTATATACATTATATTACCCACACTGTATTAAGAACAAACTTCTTATAACATATAGGCTTAACAAAGAAAATACAATATTTTTCGTTCAATTTTTTTAATGTTCATTATTATTTATTTACTTTATAGAGCGGATTCTCTATAACACTTTTCAAGACATTACTTAAATTGAACAGTATTTTTTCACATCAAGAAAAAGTGTAAAATTAGAGCACAATTTTTTTTTGATTCATTGTTTTGGAAATAAGAAAATTAAAATCACACATAGTACAATAGCTCATAAGCTACTGAACAGATTGTAATGAAATTTCAACAGGTGTCTCTTGAAGGTTAGTACTAAATTAAAATATGTTGAATTAAAAATAAAATATTGCCATCTATGTGTAAAGCCTGGGACTCCTGAGCCCATATGTTAAGTGATGAAATCAGGGATAAATATATATTGTTGTTATTCTTTATTATATATACATATATAGAAGAATATTTTTATTGACGTCATAAGTTACATCCTAATTGAAGTAAACGATATCTTAATAATCCAAGTTGATTATTTAACTACATAATTTGAACAAATATCAATTAATCTTGATTAAAGTGCATCAAATGGCTTTAAAAATAGAATAAATCTAGCACTTTAATTGAATACTACTTGATGCTAGTCAAAAACAGTGATACCTGAATTAAATCAATGCAATATTTACTAAGAGTCCCTTAAAAATGGATAGACTTTTACAATATATATATATTTTTTTATCAATTAGGGACGAGAAAAATAGGATAATTAGAGAAAAATATCTTATTATATCCGTTGTATTGTAATAGTTAAATTTTATCTACAATATGGAAAAAATATTAAATAACGATGTACAAACGTAATTTTGATATACATTTATTGTCAGATATATAATAAAACTAGGCTATAGAGGGATGGATTTTTAATAGACAGTAAGATCTAAATATTGTAATTTGTTGGTCCCATTTTGACATCTTATATTTTGTTAAAATTAGTTTCTTTTTTTATTTTATGTGCTGAAGTTTAATTATGTCTATTATACTTAATAAACGCTCTAGGTGCAATCATTTATTGCTAGGGCTGGGCATTGAGCAAGTGTGAGTAAAATGCAGAACAGAGCCATATGGTACTATTGACTAAAGTTATAGTTTTGGAGGATATAATATCACGTGATTCTTCTATAGAAATGAGAATCTTCTATATTATAAGTAACACTAAAACAGTTAATACAAAAAGTAGTCGAAATTCTCTAATTCAGGAATACTTGATTTACTTCGTAAAACTCAACAAAAAAAAAATTAATATTTCTATATGATAGATTTATTAACATTGAGCTCTCTTAAATTTCTTCCCTTAAAATCGCCAATATGATATATTATAAAATGAGTAATCAAAAACTAATGGCTAACACTTTAACCGTAGGTGTAAATTATTAGTAAATTCATAAGTTAAAGTATTATAATGCATATTTGTGATATTAAGTTAAAAAATTATTGGTAAAAAAAACTGAAGAAACGATTTACTATTACAAAAAAAAAAGTAATTTTTATAGAAGTTATCCATTGAAAATCAAACAAATTAATGATGAAAAATGATAACACATAAAAGCTATTAATATTAAATATTACAAATTGATTCAACAAATTATTAGTGACTAATGTAAATTATAAATATAGAAAATACAATGAAACATTTTTACACAGAAATAAATACACAAATTATTAATAAAAACAAGATCCGTTTTAATCCTATCATACTACAAATACACTAAAAAGTTTTCTAGTTATTTTAAATAAATTGTAAATCTCCATGTTTGAATCCGTGGAACATACCCAATTTTTTATGCTAAGAAACATATGTTAAACAAACACCTTGCACACAAAATTTGAAACTAACATCCTGATTTGAGACCCCTCAAGCAGTTGCTCTTCGTTATTCGTAAATTTAGATACAAATTAACTATAGTTTTGATTAAACGAAAATACAAAAAAACTTTTCAGGTATGCTCTTCAAGAGATATGACCGAATCCAGATAAAGAAAATCGAAGAAAGATACTTATAACATGATCATCTATCTCAACAGAGAAGATTCGACTCCTTCTTTGCGAAGGAGATTCCATGATTTCCAAGACATAGAAAAGATATATTCACGTTGAGTATGGAATTTCAATATTTCAAATATAATTAACTATTAACTTTATTTGAATTTGTACGAAGCACGGTATTATATAGTGATATTAATTATTATTATTTTTTTTCAAAATCCATTAGTCATTGTTGTATATTATACATGTAATGAAACCAAAAATATTATTTTATTTAATTGTGAAGTTGACGTTTTTATCGTTACATTGAAATAGTGAAAATTATTAAGATAATTTGTTAATATATTATAACGTGTGTTTATAATATTAAGATAAATAATATGGGTAAGTTTAAAAAAAAATTCAACTAAAAAAAAAATAATTACATGTATTAATTATAAATATAAAAAAAAGTTATAAGCAGAGAATAAGACAAATTTAAATTGACAAATTATACAAAATAGAAGTTATTAGCATAAAATAAAACAAATAAATTCAACTAATTATTAGTGACATTATAAATATACATACAAAATGAAATAAGGAATTTTATACAGAAATAAATATACTTATTAGAGGAATAGAATATGTATTGGAAAATCAGACAAATCTATCAAGAAAAGAGAGGCACATTATCTTTAAGAGTCTGTAACTTTCTTCCACTCATTTTCCAATTAAAAAAGAGACATACAAGTAATAAAGAAATAAAGGTTCCATGTCATATAATTATCTATATAGATTATACATCACAAACTCCAAAATGGAATTGTGATTGAGGTAAGTTTTATCTGCGATATTAAATCAAAGAAACTGAAGGACTTTTATCAATGAAATATTTTCCTTAGAGTAAGGATGCAAGAAAAGGACTTGTGAATTTCAATGGAAGAGTAGTGGATGGACTCTTTCTGTTCTGGACTTGGGCTTTCATTCGATTATTCTGTCTTTTTATGGAGCTTTATTAGAATATGAAGGGAGGATCAGAAGGTGCGTTGCTAAGATATCCAAATGGAAAAATATGAACTCTGAGGGAAAATGGATAGATATACATCCAATTAAATACAATCCAGGCAGAAGAGGAATTTTTCGAAGGAATTTAAGTAATTAAATTAATTATATTCAATATTGTATTAAAGTAAGCAGCAAACCATAGTCCTTTTTAGAGGGAGATGTTGTATAAGAATTACTAATTTATAATGAAGAAAAAAAGAAGAAAAAGGAAATGCAACAACCTTTTTCCTTTTCTAATCTTAAAAAAGTAATTTATTTGACCAAACGTGCCCATGTAAACTTATTGCGCTTTGCCATAAAATAAATTAGAGTCTCAAAAAAAAAAAAATATCACACAATAATAATCTAATGTTGCTCATAAGAATATTTAATTTTTTTACTTGTACTTTTTTTTTAAACATACAAAAAGAATGTTTAGTTTTATATATGTTTAGAAATTGCAATTGTGCAAGAAGTAAACGTTAGCCAAATACATTTTGTATTTGTGTTGTACTTACTTAGCTGCAATAATAAAATTAGGGTCCACTGATTCTGAAAAATGATTTCTAATTTCAGGGATAACTGCTTCACCCTAGTGTAAACTATGTATGGATATGATATCTTAAAATGGTTATTCTTAAATGTGAACATTAAATGAGTTTAAGTATAAATATTAAAATGAAGGCGCTACCTGAAGTACCCAGAATAACTAAAATATGACGGTAGATGTTTAAAAAAATTACTATTCTATAAAAAACACAATCTACAAAGAATATATTTTAAGTTTGAAAGTGCCACATATGTTTCAAATTTGAAGACGGCACGTTGTTTAGTATTTGTTTGGAAGCTATCAATAGTGAAGGTTGTGAGTGAATTTGGGAAAATTGGTCATTATGTGATACAATATTCCTATTTGATAGGCTTAAGCCAAAAAACATCAACACGTAAATTTATTCTAGTCTAAGTCAGTCTGCTTCTTTGTTTACTAAAGTAAAACTTCGTGTAGTGGAGCTGAAATGAGACAGTACACACTGCCAAGATGAGCATTGCAGTGGAGGAACTAGTAGATTGTTGATTAACAGTGTGCAAGTTAGCACATTGAAGGCATTTAGAATAGTTTGATACGTGCCATATCATCCTAAAAATTGGATATGAGAAAGCGATTGCTCAAGCTAGAGCAAAAATTGCTTTGGTTCACGAAATTTCATTTATCAATAAATTATCACAATCATTTTATATTTTTAAAACCTGAGAAATCAGAATTAGATTAAATGACACATTTAATATCTGAGAAGGAATTCTCTATTAACAATACCTGAAAACTTAAATTTGGTATGTAGTATTATTGACAGTAGGTCAGTTCAGAAATGAGATTTAGGGTTTTTTACTCAATACAAAACCTAATTTTCAGGTCCTTCAAGATTAACAAAATAATGATATATTGTAAACCAAAATATTTATAAGAAAATATGAAATAAAATTAAAAATATATTACTTAGCTTTACGAACTTATTTATAATCTTTAAAAAAAAAAGATATTTACTTTGAAAAAAGTAAGATCTAATAATAGGGTTATGGTTTATTTTTTTATTGAACATTGACTTTATATAAAATTATAAGATATGTTAAGCAAATGATTTGTTACACTTGACCAGCACTTCTAGGTTACGATATATTGCAAATCAAATATTCAGCAAGAAGATAATTTCTTAATCTTTATGACCTTCGAACTCAGAGTTGAATTACTTTTCTACTCTCAATAATACCACATATCAAATTTTAGTCGAATTCATTTCCTTGCAAATTTTTTAATGGAATGCCCCATATTTGAAAGCTAAGGATTAAAATGGAAAATAATATGTTTTGTTTGCTTCAATATTTTCATTTTTTCAATCCTTTTTAAGCATGAACAAAACGATGATATATATATATTTATCAACACATAAGATATTGAAAAAATAACTAATAATTTTAAAAAAGTACTACCTGAAAGCATATAATAAAAATATAGCATTATATAAACCTGAAAATACATTCTAGTGGTAATTATTAATCATTTAAATAACATTCAAGTGGTGCTTTATATTTGTTACAACACAAAATGTATCACATTATAAGAAAAATTGTTTTAAATACAAAATATAATTAATCTTTGTAATAATGACGTTGATGTTTTTTTTTCACATTTTTTCCCAGAAAAAAAATAATTAAGTCCATTTTTTTCCCACGATATAATTTTAAATGCACATGTTAATTTTCACCATTGGACTATATGATAGATTTAGGGCCTTTCATTTATATGCACTATTTTTAAGATTACTCTTTCCTTCCCACATTGTATTTTCATACTTTTTGGATGAAGATAGAAGATTATCTTTCAAAATGTCGGAGTTTATGTTAATTTTTCCAACTTGGACGTAGATAATGAATAATCCAGAGGCAGATATCAACAGAACTCTGTATACCTGGAATAAAGGCTGTAGTTTTTCTTTTATGAAACAAATCAATTTTCCTTTAATATATACAAAAATATATCATAGTTAAATCAGGCTTAAATATTTTTTTTTTAAATCTTTTTTTTACATGTCAAAATACAAATTTAAGCTAAATTTGGTCTTTCTCGTCTTTTTATAACAAATTTTTATCGTAACAGTTATTTTTGACGAAAGTTTTAATCCTTTTAATTAAATTTGGAGCAAAAAAAATAATTGTATAACACAAATATCGTTTAGTATGTTTATTTTCGAAGAACTATTAAAGAAAAATTTATTTAAATACCTCTAAGTATCTAATGTATATTTAAAAAAAAAGATGTATCACCATAATGGAAAAAAAAGTATAACAAAATAGTATACCAATATTATTCCTAGAATTCCATGTGATTTCCATACAATTTATTCAAAAAAGACAGTTTCATAAAATTAGGTTTAAATATTCTCTAAAAAAATTCAAAAAAAAAAAGAAAATGTCCCAATATCTTATTTTCTTAAAAATATATATGACCAAAAAGATTTTAAATTTATTTTCAAAAAATAATAATATATTCAAAATTAAAAAAAGGAAAGAAAGAAAATATTATCGTGAGGATACCGAAAAAGTATACTTGTCTATAAGGAAATACAAAATCCAAAAATATATAACCTTTCGTTTAATAAACTGGGATATTATTCTCCACAAGATTTATAAAAAGCTTCTTATTCCTTTGAATCTACATTTGATCGCCAATAATTTTTTATATAACCCTAATAATTAAATTTGAATATATACAATTCTTTGTTTATCTTAAGAATGTCTTATTTATAAAATATTTGTATATTCAGAAATGTTTATTCGAGGCTTAGTGAATCCAATTTAATGTTTTGCTTTAAAGTTATTCCTTTGTATTTCCTTTTGATTTCTTAGATTAATCTTTTTTTCAATGTGACTACTGATGCACAACAATGACAAAAAGAAAAAAATAATACTATTATTTTATACAATACATACAATCTCATCAAAAATTTATGAACACTAATTTGATTCACAAAATTCAAATAAAGTAATAAGAATTTCGTAGGCATTTATATTAAAAATACAAATTTAATATTTACAATATGAATAAAAAGATATATTTTGTTGAAATCTTTAACTCATGTTGTTCAGGTTATTATTTTAAGCTAAAGATTTATTTTTTGTTGCTCATTAATACAAATCATTTCATTTTATATTTTATAGTGAAAAATGCATGGAATAGTTTCAAAAAATGATTAAAAATTTTAATAATATAATTAATATAATCATTTAACTGTTGATCATGTAATGAAATACGTTATATTTATTAAGGTTTTTCTTTATATAGTTACTGATCCCCTTCTAAAAAGAATTTCCTGAAACACAGGGTTAAAATAGAATTTTGTAAATATTGTAACTCGATGGTACTAACATTTACAAATAGATTTTCTCTGTAAATAATTGTACTTTATTTCATTTATTAACGGTCGTCCTAAATTTAAAAAAAAATCCATGTTTTTATAACTATTACTATTCCATTAAAAAAAGTGTATTCAAAACGCTATACAAACCAATTACAAAATTTCATTAATTCAAAATCAGAAAATTATAATAATTATTTATTGACATAACTTTTCTTTGTATCAAAGAAATATAAAAAGACAAAAACAAACGTTTAATTATTTTCATTTATAAAATTAAATATTCTTTTTTATATTTCTCTAAATTATAGGTTGATTGAACCAAATTAATAAACTTGCCATGATACTTTTGAAAAAAAAAGTAACCTTTACTAGGGATATTACTGCGTGCATATACTTTTCTTCTTGTGTATGTTTTTAAGGCTTACATTAATATAAATATTCAAAATATTATATAAGAAATAAGATATTGTTGATGCTTGCGAAGAATCAATAATTGACATTTAGTGAAGGGAAAATAATAATCAATCATTAGTCAAATTCATTTATAATTTTACTTTTTTGCTGAAAATGATTGAGTATGTATTTAGTGATGGATTAAATAAATATTTGAGGATTTGTATTTGTACATATAATTACTTTTTATTAGAGTTATAGTCCTGCCTAATTGGCTAATATTGTAATATAATTGTTAAATACTATATAATATAAAACGGGAAGGAGCATTTAATAGAATACAAACCTCCGTCTAAAATCGTTGTCTCTAAGCATGATCAATTATGCCTCTTTAATGTATTTGTGACCCTGACCACTCTAAATATAATTTGAGCTATGTATCTTTTATTATTTTTAAAGCTATTGTTGATCGTGAGTTTTTATATATTTTATACATAATATGTGAACTCGAACTTTGATCTCCCAAAATTTACTGGATTGTTACTCTTAAATTCAAAAAAATATTATCACAGTTAGTTTGTAACTTTTCCGGTAATCCTACTTACAAACAAGCTAACAAACAAACCGAGACGAAAACATATTTGTTGGCTCAGGCATAAAATTCTAGATACATGAAATTCTATCAACGTCATTTTGTTACCCTTTTTTCCACTTGAGTAGCATATCTTTCTTCTCATATATACTTAATATAGTTGCTTGATACATAATTTGTATTTAGATACATATTTCGTTGGTAGTTCTGTGGTAATAAACATAATAAACGATATCTAAGGATAAGCAGTGGCGTTGCTAACTTTCAGCTTTTTTTTTCTTTTTTTTGTGGGGAGGGGGAGGCTTTACTTAAAAAATATAATTACCCTTACTAAAATAAATAGGTTTATTTTAAATATATACTAGTTGAGGGTGCCCACGTTGTTGAGATGAATAGAAGGGAATAGAAACAAAGAATGAAGGTGGAAGAAAAGAAACAGAGAGAGGGATGTAGAAAAAAAAAACAGAGGATGAAGAGAAAAGGTGAAAGATATAGAGAATGAGAAAGAAAGAAAATGAGGTGCAAAAATAATTGTTTAAATTCAATTGTGTTATAAAAAAACGTGACTTGAGCAATCTTGGCTAAAGTTTGTAGTTTTTTTTAAATTTTAAACAAATTATATAATGCTGTATTTTACTCTGACATATTATTGTATTTAATAGAAGAAAAAATTACTCATATCGAAAGAGATCAAATACAATTTTTAGTCCAAGTATCTAGAGTTCCATGGCTAATGTAAAAATTAATAAGTAATTATTATTACTTTATGATTTAATTGCTCACTTTACTAGTAGTTTTTAGAAGCAACAGATATGACGATATTTTACATCTCAATTTATTTTTATCCAAATTTCGAAAGGCATAGACTTAAGATGAATATCATAATATTCAAAAAAACATTTTAATTTTCAAACAAGATAAGCAGATCCTTGGAACTCTTACATCTGGCTCAGAAGAAAACTTACTATAAATATAAGTTAAAATATATATTAATTACTATAATTTTATTATTAAGATAAATAAAATATTCATTTTCATATTTTATATTAAAATAAATTTTATATAAAGTTTGGGTTTTTTAACCTTCAGTTAGTGAACTAGGTTATTTTTGCACACTGAAGATTTATTAAGATGCTTTTTAATTCTTTTAGTCCTCATTTAATTGCAAATATTTTTTAATATTTTCCTGAAACATAAAATCTTATTATATTTTTTTATTAATATAAATAATGCCTTGTTAAGGATGTATTTGTATATTTAGCAATTTTTTTATCGAGGTCTTGTTAATTAAATAAATTATTTTCCCTTAAAAGGGGGAACTTTCACATTTGTTTTTATTTTTCAATGTAGGAACTGAGGAATCCCACGGTTGCTATAGAATTATAATTTTGTAGCTATTATTTTAGATGATACTCCCAACCTTATCAAAAACTAATGAAAAAGCTGCATTATGAAAAGGATATTCATGAGAGTAGAATGAAATCAGAAGGTGGCATTTTAGACTTAATAAATTAATATCTCGGTATTTAATAAAAATCTGAATACTAATTTTTGTAATGTTTATTAAATTGCTAATAAGGCATGTTCAAAAGTTAGCGCTGAAAATGAGATTATAAATGAGAGTAAGTTAAAAATAAATGTACATTTTTTTTTTTGTATCTTAAACATTTTGAAATTATTTACATATCTTTTCTACTTAATGATTGTCCTCAAAAAGTTGTGTCGTTGATACATTGGTTGACTTTAAATGAAATCTTTATTTAATAATTTTATTCAAATACAATCAAAACGATAATCTAAGCTACATATCATTTTTGGGATTTTTTTTACTGAACAGTTTATAAGAAAATCAAAAATATTTCCTTACTGGTTGTAGTTCAGGGATTAATGAAGGTATAAAAAGGGGCTTCAATTTTTTTAATATTATTAAAATGATATAACTCTACAATAATCTACGGGTTAAAGAAAAGAGAGCATCGGTGGAAGAAGTGCAGGTTCAGTGAGCTCTGCCATTTCATAGATCTCCAAAGTTCTACGAGGCTTAGACAACTGTCAACTTTTAAAAACATTAAACAAAAAATGCTTCTTTAAAGGTAGTTAGTCTGAGTATACAATGAGGTGGAAAGCTGACCTTTACCACACCATTTTTTGGCCATTGAAATCACTTTAATATAAATATGTGTAACCTGATTGTCAAGAAGAAGTGATACAGGTTATTTTTTGGTTACCTGAGAATAAAGTGATTAAGCCTAACGACAAAAATATATCTGGTAATCCATCGACTAGGATTTGCTGTACCAACAGTTCCAATGGGAGCAGCAAACAATATAAAATCCTTGAACTTGACTTTAGACAAAATTATTATAGGGAGAACAAAAGTACCAAGAGCAATGAGTACTGATTGTTCCAATAAAGGTACATATAATTCCTCTTTTTGCTGAAGTAACTTTTCTAATCTATTTAGTGGATTTGTTAGCTATATTCTTAGGTAGTTGATGAGCTGTAGAAATAACGGTCTGCTCCCAATTCCAGATAGCGTACAACTCAAACTTGTATTGCTTGAACACCTCTTCTATGTTGTTATAAAAAAGGTAAAAATTATATCTATTGAAACTAATAGCCCTAATTAGATATAGAGCTTTGTGGTTTTGAATTTGAAGTCGATTATGGCGAGACATGAATGCGTCTTCCCTGTTTCTTCCAGCTTTCTCATTTTTATAAAATAACTTTGGGATAATTACATTTGTTTTGTTCGAGCAGACTCAAATTTTATATTTTGAAAACGAGATTTAGTTAGACCATTTAAATGTTTTAATGCATTCAGCAGATTATTTCGAAGATTGTCATCCGTCACATCAGAAAGTACTCTGTTTTTCATCGAACCCTTGTTGTAGCTAATGGCAGCACCAGTAACCAGATTGTCTATAACTGCCGGAATATAACATTATAAAGTAGCCCCAGGCTTCTGTAAATCTCTACTTACTTTCCTGAGAGATCATCTCTATTACACACTTTAGCGTCTTTTTCATTATTGATGGACAGATAGAGTCAATTTTAACTTGTATAGTGTAATAAGATAGTTGCTAAGCCTATAATTGAAAAAATGAAATATATATGTCTGTATATTTTAACAAGTGTTATTTAATATTATCGGTTGGCCTATATTACTATATCAGTACGTCTCATATTACCACAAAGATAAATTTAATATATTTTGTTATGTTACTAAAAAAATTGATCATATTAAAAACTAATGTTTATTGCCACATAGTTCTATGTTTTACTATTTAATCTGGGTTTGCACAACAAATTTAATCAACAGTTAAGTACAATTATAAACATAAATTTTCACTTGGGAAAAAATGGTAAAAAAAATAAATACATAGCTTATTCACATGTCACAATTAGACTAAATTGAAGGTGACGTCATTTCCTTACAAATGTGAAAATGTAGTAATTCTATGATTAATAGTAAAATGTATATTAGGGTAGCTCATATTTACCATCTGCCTCATATTACAACAGTTACCCTTACACATTTAAAGTTTTTTAATACAGCATTGAAAATCACATTAGGTAATTATCGTCCCCTATTGTTGAACAAACTGAACATTTTTATTTTTATACCGAGTGATTTTTTTACAACTGTGGAAGATGCAGTAACAAAAATGACAAAGAAGGATGAAATATCAGACATTTTCATAACAGAAAGGATAATCATGTGAATTTTAAAATTTACTAAAAACTGGGGTCAGGGTATGTAGTATGTATGTTTTAATGAAAGGATTAAGGCCTATCCTAACGAGTATATAAAATTTTAAAATCTTTTGAAATATTGAAATTTTAAATTCAAAGTGAAAAAAGTGTAAATATGTACGCTATTACGTAGATAAAATTAATTGAGGTATCTGAGGTATAAATACATTATAAGTTTTAGCAAAAATAACATAAAAACAATGCTCAAACTGTTTTCGATTTAGGCATATCCAATATTTTACCCAATATACTGCAAATGGATGTACAAAAGGGAAGATAACAATCAAAGTTTAAAAAGAATATATACCTATATTAGTTTTCTATAGCCAAGGATAAAAACTAGATAATACATTATATTAAAAAATATGTTGAAGCCTTCAGATCCACTTTTTCTTTTCCAAAAAGTGATAGTACTTTTTTCTCAACAGATAAATTTAAAAAAAACCTGAGAATGTCACATCTCGTACCGCTTCAAAAATACATATTTTATTACAAATATGGAACAACTGTGCATAAATGGAACAGTTTACGAATCATTTATCTAAAACATAAATAATTTGTGATTTTTTTTATGGCTGATTCCTAGCCCTGATTTATTTTTCCCATATAAGTAACATTCATAATATGATTCACATTTTTTTTATGTTCCTTTAATTGGTTAGATGGAGTTGCAAGGATTAATTATAAGAAAATACTATAGTATTACAATTATTCCAACTAACCTAGGAATATTTTGTGAAGTCCATCTATCTAAAGTATATTTATTTCTCTAGAAGTCACATGGGGGGCAAACATCCGCGCATTGAGTTCAACAGAATAATTTCTTCCGAGTGCATTGTCCATGTGCTACGGCAAATCTATCATATTTTTAACTGTTAATATATTTATGGGTAGAATTTTTTTAAGTCTGACCTAGAACGAGTAACAAATTTTTTGTTGTTGAAACCTATATACGGAGTGAGATTTATTTTCTTCTTTTCACAGATATTCGCATATCATCTGTTAAAACGTCTCAAACATTCCTTAAATTTAAAGCCTTTCCACGTTTATTTTATTTCTACATACCAGCATGTCATATTTTATACAACTCCACTTATGGAGTATAAAATGAAGATAAGAGCTTAGAACGTAGAAGATTGTTGTTGTAGTAAAGTTTCATGATTCAAAACAATTATTTCTTCATTATGCTCAATTTGCAACGCATAAATTATAAAAATATTAAACCGAGGAATTCTTTCGTATGTTTTTAGAGCTTAATTTTTTAATATCATAGAACTAAGCAATAAAATAAAATCTTCATAGACAGTAAAGTAAAGTCATTTTAATTGTTGGTTCCATTATGCCATCCAATATATTTTTTTAAAACCTAAATATACTTAATTTAAATAAACAATATAAATTAATAAGAGATCAATATTAATGATGAACAGTTTTGATGAAAATGGGATTCTGATTATATATTTAAAAGGAACTAGAACGTAAACGCGTCTGTAAAGTAAAGTGTTGAAATTAGTCTATTAAACTTATTTTATTTCGTGATAAACATTAGTTTAATTGTTTTAGTATTATCTCCTTGACACTGTTAATTAATTGGCGCACGAACGGACATAGGAAGAAGAGGTGCTCTGAATTTTAAATCACCAAGACACAAAAAGGTATGGTATTTATTCCCCTTTGCTATTTACCCTCAATTAAATTATTGAATTTTACTTATACAATGAAATAATAAAATGCCGGGTTTTTTCATGAATTTCTAGTGGGTTTAAAGTCCATAAAAATCTATATTCCCAACGGATCAACAAGACCTTTTATTCTTGTCCTTTTCGAAACGGATGATAAGATGCATAAAATTATTACTTCGTATATTTAATAAAAAGAATAAATTATGAAATTGTCATTACGTATCAAGTTAGATAAGGGAATTTACAGCGGATAACAAAATACATAAGGTATTTGTGTTAGTGAGGTAATGCCGTGCTGTCTCTATAATTTTTATTACAAGGAGTATATATTTACAATAGTAAAAAGTTAAACTATGTTTCCAATTCTCTATTACACCGTTGCTAAATCTTTCTTCTGGACTCTTCCTGGACTTACTCATAAAGAGAAAGGACGTTTTGATTCTATATCGTAGCGATTTCTGACGATTGTTCGTAACTATGTTCTTACATATTACGCATGGACAGCTTTACAACTGACCCAAATACATGTACTTTAGTCTGAGTTGTTAAAGAGAAACCCCACTAAATGATGTGAAATATTTAGAATGATCTCATATCCTATACATTTGGAAGAAAAATTGAACAGCACTAAGAACTATTGAAATAACACTCTGTATATATAATAATAATGATTATGTTTTATTACTGAATTTTCTTATTTCTTAGATGGAATATAAATATGTAAACCATAGTATTTCAGAATACCTGCTTCTTATAAATTTTAAAAAGCATTTGAACAAAGCAATATATTTTGTTGGGATGGAAAAACATAGTCGTTCTCAGAAGAAAATTTAAAAATTTATAAGGATATTATTTTAAACTAATTTTTTATTGGAAAATTGAATAATATTTCTATTTTTACTGAAAATATCTTTTAGTTAGATATGTTAATATACCTTCATATTGTTTTTATATAAGCATGAAATACAATTTATTTAGGAGATTAATAATTATTTATTTTTATACATATAATTGAAAATGTAGCATAGTAGTTTAATTTGAATGATTATAATATGTTTCTTTTGGTTGTTCATACAAAAGGGTTTTTACATTCATTCATTAAAATTACCTTAAATTGGATAACATAAATTAATATATACAAAGGAAACAAATATAAATTATAAATCGTCTATTTAAAAAATGATCCTATATAGCTATTATGAAATCAAATTGTCTGTTTTAAAAGTTGGGTAAAATATTCATACATAGTTATATTTAAACAATATTATAACGTTCTACATTATTTAAAATAAGACTGAAATTAAGTTTTGAAAAAAGTATACTATGGTGTTTCTTATTGTATTAAAATCACCGGTTTTCCGGGTACAAATCCGTTTCTTTTGATAAAAAAATGCATATAGAAAAGTTTGAAAAAATTAAACAATGTTTAGAGGTAGCTCAAAGACTTCAAAGTATTAAAAATTACCATTTTTTTTCATAAAATTGACTTATTTCTCAATAACGTAAACCATCTCGTAAACCATTTTCATGGATATTTATGTTTTAAAATTTTTTCAAGATGACTTAATTTAATCTAAGAAATATTTTTGTTGTTCCTAGAAAAAAATATATATAATGTGAATTACAATGCAAAATAGTTAAAGAGGAAACTAATACACATACTCGTATAACGTGTTGCGTACAATGTTTTTTCCATTTTTTTTTTTCATTACAAAATATCAAGATTTCTTATTAAATATTTTCATTTTTTTTTATTATTAAAGTCTTAGAGTGGCAATTAGTTATTTTTATTTATTAAAAATAACAATTGGTAAATATTATGTGAAATTAAGCTTTGTTTAGAGGTACCTCAATGGCTTTAAAAATTGATAATTAATAAAATAAGATTTTATATTCAACTATCATCAATATTTTTGTTTTGTTTTGTGCGATACATATTTTATTGATTTATAACTATTCTAACATAATATAATTTATAGCATAAAAATAATAGTAACTACTTTATAAGGCGTTATTACACAATATACATATTAATAAATGGTTAAATTTTTTTTTTGGAATATTAGGTAATAAATACTAAGGTTGCCAAGACACATTTTTTTAACTTTTTTGTTTCTAGATACTTTTTTCATTTTTTTGTCTCTGGATACTTTTTTTGATGCTCTTCAACTACTTGTAATAAGAATTGAAGCTGCGGTTTGTCATTTTTTAACAGTCCACTTATCTATTGAGTACTCGCCTCGTTTTCTTGGTCATTCACAGCTTTAAAAGTATTAATTATTTGATGGGATTTCTGATTATCATAGTTTCTTGGCAATTATTTTGGATTGACATTTTTAAACTCTTCTAGGAGTTTGAGCATCTGATGATATTGTTTGTCGCAAAGTCTTCTAGTTTTTATTGACAAAATTTTCCTTTGGATTTTGGTCTCGTTTTTCATTATTTTTAATTTCAAATAATATTTTATTTTTGGATACCTAACTGACTCGACTATCAAATAAAGTCACACCAACCAGCTCTTTAGATAAATACCATAAATGCTTAGAATATTTTTGAGATACCGTTTTTGAAATTAAACTATTAATTTTGAAATAAGTATCTAGTTATTTCATCAAGTTCAACAAATTAATTGGAGCATATGAGGCAGTAGGAACGGATATCATGCTTTCAAATATATTTGCACGATAAATATCCAAATTTTCTGCAGTATAAGTTAATTTAAACTACAATTTTAATAAACATTTTTTAAATTATACAACACTTTAGATAACCAAAGAATATTTGACATTAGACCGGATTGCATAAATTTAATTCCACAGTTTGTAGTACTACCAAGAAATATTATTGCAATTTCCTAAAATTATATATAGATCAACTCTTGGAAGAATCCGTTTAAGGTGTTTGTTGGCAAAATTGATAATATTTTGTCATTAATCTAATTTGTTGTGTCTATCGTTTTCTATATTTTTTTGGAATCTTTTAAAGACTAAAACCACAGAATAAGATAAATCTATTTGCATGTTTTTTTCCTGAAAACTAGATATCTCTTTAAAAGTAATATTTGATTATTCCGGGATTTAAAAAAAAAATTTAAAATGATGATATAGAAAAAATCACAAAGCTATTTATGATGAAGGCAATTTATTTCCAGTCAATTTGGTAACAAATACGCTATTAAGATATGACTTACTTTGCCATAGTGTTAATTAATTTTTCCATAGTGTCTGTCTTTGTACTTTGATATTTACACTACTTTGTTTGAATAAACTATGATCCTTATTACCTTTTCCTTTATTTAATATATTTTAGTTATATATCTCTTTCTATCTTTGTTGAAATTAGCATCTGTGGTAATTAACTTAAAAGAAAAATACAACGTATTTCGCTGTATTATTTGTTAATAAATATTATTTAACTACACAACCAAAACAAAGAAGCTTGTTTTGCACGAAGAAAATGGGGAAAATACAAAAACATTACTCACAATACGTTTTAGGTGAATTAGTTTTATTTTCAATTATTCTGCAGTCATACTTCTTAACACTTCCCTTGTTGTGGAGAAGCCTTCCAGAATGTGCTTTCATCCTAGCTAAGTATTTTCAGATGTGCCCCTTTTTCAACATAAAAGAGATAAAAACGTCTAAGAATGTAATACTTCCAATAGAGAGTTGAACATGTGTTCTCACACATATTGGGGAGGAGGATTTTTTTGAGACCCATATCTTCAGATTCCAAAAATAATGCATCCTCTGCTATCGAACAAACTGTTGCAAAACAAAACAGGACAGAGGTAGATGACACAATGAAGCCCAACAAAGTTATTTTCGACTTCTCCTTAGAACTATTAAATCCCGAGGTGGCTACTGGTACAAAATACCTCCAGAAAATATCAGGAGAAAAAAAAATGAGCGCAACATTACTCTAAATCAGGTGCTAAAAGTTTTACAAAAGCCAAAAATGGCATTTTACAAAAGATAAAAGACTCTTTGACAGGAAAGACCTCCCAAATTAAAAGTCATTTTAAACAACTCCAATTTTTATTAAAAAAGTTAATACAAAGACAATACTTCATAATCAAAGAACATGGAAACATTACACTTGGAATATAAACACATAAGAAAATCGTGGAGGGTATTCTGAACTTCCTATTAGTTTTTTATTTAATTAATCATTATTACGCAAAAGATTATTAATGTGGCATTCAGATATTGGTATATTCAATTATTAGAATTAGAGGAAACCTAAGTTCCCCCCAAAATTGTTGTTTTTATTTATAATATTTTATACCTTTAGTACAAATTTAGGTACCGTTAATCCAGATATAATATGCCTGAAGGACCTAAGGTTTTATGTATCATCTTCTTGCTAAGAAGTTTGTGTATGGTGGTTATCCAAAACTTATTCCAAAATCCTTAGCATTGACAATTCAAAGTAGGGGTGTGCTATCGTTGGTGAGTCAGAAATTGGGTGTATTAACTTTAATAAAAGAATTGACGTTGTAATCCATTGGTATACAATTAATATATATGGAGGGAACGATTCATTTAATTTATTTAATGCGTATGACCGAATGTAAAATGCTTACCCTTCTTCCAGGCCATGCCAAACATCAAAAGTTGGAATCTACTCCTTTATTATTAATAGGAGATCTGTCTGAAGATCTGGAGAAGCTAGCAGACCCAAGCCCTAACCTCAAAAGTTCCTCAAAAAATGTTTCTAGAACTAAATCATATTGCCATTTTTAAAGTTAGGAGGCCAGATGAAAGTATATCTTTGAGATCAGGACAGAAGACATCAAGAATAGATTCGGTATTACTTTCCTTGGACGTGTTCTTTATAATATCGGACATGGAGTATCTACCCAAATCCTCCTCGGATAAAAAGTTAATTGTGATAGATTTCTGGCACCCGCAAACTAAAAATTAATTTTAAGTGCCCTTTGGTTTCCAAATGACATGATGTTTCATCAATTACTATGCTCACGGCTGAAAAATTACTTTAACTCGTATGACTTGCCGTATGCCATATCGATTAGTCCGACACGAATAATCAGAATAACTACGGGTAAATTCATGAGTAATACAATAAAAGAATTAAAGGAACTTAATGTAAACTTGGATAACATGTTTCTACGCGGGTCTCCTTTTATAAGGATGTTAACATCATAAGTGATTATTCTGTATAGAGTCTCCGACATTAAAAAGGCAGAGACCAAGGAGAAAATCGAAGTTGATACCAATTATATCAAGTGGTCCAAGAACCTGAAATATCTTCTCTTTACCTAGTGTAAAAAAATCTTTTCGGGTGGAATAATTCTGTAGAGGACCGAAGATATATAAAGATACTTTCATGAAAATATTAGCGAATAGTTGGAGAGAGGCGTGATTATTTTCCAAGAAGAAGAGTTATTCTGAATTTTGGTGTGTTTTAGAGGAAAATATAATACAATATTAATACCAACAATTGAGGACAGATGGTGGAAAAAATATTTTATGACAAAAAAGCAAAATAGGTCCTTATCTCCTTGTATTGGGAAAATAAATGGAAAAATTGCGACAGTTACCAAAGCCTCTAACTACAGGAAGAATAGTCCTTCTACCGAAAAAGGGTAACTGCGCCAATTCAACCATTGGAGGCCAATAACATGTTTAAATGTTGCATATATAATTCTAGTAGGTGTACTGTCAAAATAGATTCAGCTCATTTTGAATGCAAAGCTTTGTGTTGCGCAAAAGGGTATTTTAAAAGGACAGAGAATATTAAATATTTCATGGAATATCCCATTTGCAATGGAAGCAGTGTCTGAAGGAGGATCCTATGGAGGCATGATTGCTATTGACTTTTTTTTATAGCGGATATTATTCTGTGGAGAGGTTCTCAACTGTATGACTCGAGTTCCACCAAAAATATAAAAAGAAGTACTATTTCAAGCAACTGTAAGATGCAACAGATTTGAAGAAGCAAACAGCGAAGAAAAATATTATCTCTGTCCATGACACTAGGGCAATAGTTTCTCTAAGGGGAAGTTACTATATCCGTTAATAAGAAACTCCAAGAGATACCAAGCACCTGTACCTTGGCCAGTTCAAATATGGTCAAATTATGTTTGTAGAACCCATCACCAATCATCAGGTGACCAAATAATATATAAGATTAGTAAAACTCCTTGAAATCTGGATCAAACGAATTCAGTTCACTATTTAAAGTACCTACCAATAGTCTCCATAGTAAGACATTTTTTGAAAAAGCTTTGTAAGAAATTACAATCAACTTCAATGAGTCCAAGTATTTAGCCGACATGGAGGGATGATACCTCATAACATCAGTATAATATTTGTATATAGGTCCAGAGGTGTACAGAAACATCAAAGGGAAGGTAGCAAATCTTGTAATAGCTGAAATGATAACAGTTCTTATCTCCTGATAATCATGATGATGCTTTATGTTGGAAAGATAGGGGAAAATAAAGATTTATTGGAGCCTGGAAGGTTTATATATGCGGCCATTATTTAACAACGAACTTTGATCGTATACGCAGGTAAGACATTGTTTGCTGTTTAAGTGGCTAGCCTGAAGTGTTTGGCGTTAGTTAAAAAATGGTATCGATCTAAGAAGTATATATTTCACAATCGTAGAAAGGGCAGGGTGTCCTTGTTGCAATTGGTACCAGATGAAACAATGCTGAGATTGCAAACTTCTTAAGCCTGGACAGGTCCTTTGTCTGCAGTCAGGAAGGATTTGGAAAACTCTGATGACCATTATGAATCAACAGAAACGCATGTTGGTCATACAATCACGGCCTTGAGAGTAAGCCTGTAAGCCACAATTAAAAAAAAATGGTGTAAAAAAAGAAAAAAAAGATGGTATATTTCTGTTACTGGTAAACCCTGTCTTCCGCAGAATGTAACACTCTTAACTAGAGGATCTGAGGCGTTATCAATAAAAAAGCCTAAGCCACCTCCCTTGTGAATGTTGATGCTATCAAGGAAGCTGTGGAGAAAGAGGGGACTGGCTTGTCTGAAGAATACGTGAAGAAGGATTGTATGACATTCAGGTCTAGGATCGAGGCCATGGTGAAGGCCAAGCACGGTCGCTTTAAGTTTTAATTGTATATACAAAGGGAAAAAAAAATCTAAAGGCTCAATCAATGTCTTATTATTTGTACATTTTAGAATATTGAAAAAGTGAAGATTAGGAAAATTTGTTTACAATTTACAGAGACACACTGTGCTATAAGTAAAAAAAAAATGTTATTTATTCATTGTATTTTTGATTTAATTGATTTCAATGTAGTATAGGAGAAATATTAAAAAACTTAAATAACTTTTGTCAATAAACTTTTCTAATAAAAATAAATTAATATTTGTATTATTTAATCAATTTTTCTAATTGTATTTTATTCCGAATTTAAAAAATGAAATATTGTTGTTGAAATGTATATTTTTATCATTTGAATACTTAATGTAATATATTTAATTAATAATGTAAATTAAATTTCTAATTTTTGCAAGGGAATGTAAATCTTTTTAGGTATATTATATATGTAGAAAACATATTAAACATATTTAAAATAATAACATTTATATTCTTTTTTTAATTATATAAAGTATGAATTTTTATTCTTTGTCATAAATGCAATTATTGAAACAGGATAATATACATATAATACTCATTGTTTTAAAATCTCATATTATAAAATTTATTTGGAGCATAATTTTTAGGCTATAATAATTTTTTTTGATTTGTGTGATATCTTTGTATAGTATATTCAGAGACGTAATCACAGAGCCAAGAAAGGAGTTCTTGGTTTCTTGTGGTTCAAAGTGTATACTATAGCTTGCACTTTGGAGATTAGTTATTCAACTTTCCACCTTATCCTTGTATCGTGAGGACATTACAATGCGCCAATCCGAGGGACACAGTCTTTCATTAAAATTTATCCAGGTTTCTTCCTTCACCATTCTAAGGATTGGGGTAATTTTTATACATTGGTAGAATAAATGAAAAGAGGTCTCCAATTCTTATTTGCAATTACAAACTCTCTCCTTCGGATCTGTCCCGGAACTTGTTTCTAAAAATACATGACGTCCCTATTCTATACCTCAGCCTTTTTTGACGTGTGTTAGTAAATGGGTCCTTCAAAAGGACGTTTGGATCTGTATTTTTCATTCCATCGCTAATACCAAGCCGTTCAAACCTTCGCATTGTGATTGGTGAAGGGTCCTTTTCTTTACGACCAATACTGTCAGCGAAGCTTGCCTTATCATTTTGTGAGGAATGACTTTTAAAACAATGAAGGCAGCAATTGGAGGACTGAAATAATTACCTCCAAAATTTTGTCCAGAGAATATCCCCCGTGTTCTACGGTATATAAAGAAGTTATTCAACACGGGGCTCCCGTCTGATATATATTGGTTGCAGAAGTAATCCCTGCGTTATTAAATAACTCACTCCTACTATTCAGTCGAAGATTATAATGTTCTCAATGATACAGCTCCATACAGAGCACATTTTCTCCAATGATGACCAAATCTTTTCACCACTCCAAATATTTCAGACGAACCCATATATGTAGATCCGTTCAGAAAATGGAAAACCAATCTGTTCTTAATATTTTGTTTTGATTTTAAGTACCCAAAAATCCCCAGAGCTTCTGAGTCGTTTTAACCAGGAGGTATTTAGTACCTTCCACATACCTTCTATGTGCGTAGAACCAAAACTCTAGCGAGCTGAAAACTTGGTCTCTTGCATGCCCTTATATTAAATCTTCAATTTATTTATATATGCTCTCACATATCATCCTTGAAAAAGGCACGTATCTCATCTGACGCAATGTTTTTGGGAGGATATTGATATCCCAGGCCTTCAATTTTTCTTATATAATGAGTGCGGTGGCATGAATGGAATTGGGCATTGCGTTATCCGATTTTATCAAGGATTGTCTTGAAATAATTACAGATCCTTCTATCTAGGTATATGTGTATCACGTATTATCTATCTTCATAACCGGATGAGACGTATCTCAAATAATAACAATAAACATATCATATATATGTATATACATATTACAATATCGCAAACAAAATGTTAGTATGCCAGTATGTACGATGCTCTATCCTTCCGCTCTCTTCTTTTTATTTTGTGCGCATCATATAATATAAACACACACACACACATCTTCAATTATCAATATAATAAATAAGGTAATCAAAGTTTTCATAACTATAATAAATTAATTAACTTGAAACAGGACTTTATTTTTTTTGTTTCTCTTGGAGTCTTCTTTGTGTGTGGTATTCGAGGATTTGATAATGTTTCTGTTGACTTTTTTTTTTAGAAATTTCCTATTCCTCACATAAATATGATCATTTTCCAGGCGTATTTGATAAGGTCGATTTTTTAAAATAATTCTACTAACCTTAACCCACAATTTTGTTGCAGGATTGTGTATCTGGAATTGACTTCTAATATCTAATGTACATAAATCCCTAGTACCGGTGTCGTAATAACATTTGGATTTATTACAGATGTTGGGTAATATATTTGGGACGTCATACACTAACTTTTTTAGTGCACTACCGTGTGCAGGAATTTTTGGCCCTAGGTTTTGTCCATGGACTATTTGATTGGGAGAGTATCTGCACTTGTAGGGTGTATAGTCTATCAAAAAACTCTTCTGAATCGATTGTTTTGGTTCCACATTTGGTGAGGAGGCTTTTCATATTTTTTTACGGCTCCCTCCACCATTCCATTGCTTTGAGGATTTGAGTCTGTCTTGATTTGATCTCAGATTCTTTGGACATCCAAGTTAACATACCATTTTGAAAATGTCTCAATAATTTTTCCCATATTTGGATTTTTTTGTATTCTTCATTTACCGTGTATCCTGATAATGCATAGGCACATACCAGGTAAGATTTTCGATTGAACATGAACAAATCTGTAGACAGGGATTCAAATATTAGTTATGGTATATCGTCAGGTTTCAAACTCTCTAGACATTGTGAGGGTGCTTTTCTTTGGCAAGTTCCACAGTTCTCAATAATTATGTCAATCTCGTTGTTCATTCCAGGCCAGAATATGAACTCTCTCGTTCTTTTTTGGGTTTTAGTCATTCCTTTGTGTCACAAATGTAGTTTATTAAGAATGTATTTTTGGCACGCTTTAGGGATGACAATCCGTGTTACTTCAAAAAAAAATTCCTTAACATCAAAGTTTTCTTCATTTTCTTATATAATCTTATATAATGATTTTTTTACTAATCTTGTGAGTTTAATAACAATTATCTTTTGACAATATCAACCAACATATTTTTCACCTGTCCACGATAGCAAAATGGTATTTGTCTTGCACTATCCATTGTAAATGGGTTTGTATTTTCCACTTCTTCTATTTTCATTGGTGGGAAATTCATTTGTTTCAACTTATGTTTACATGAGAGCACACTTGAATATTCCTCTAATAACTGATTTTCACTTTCTTCATTTTACTGTGCCTCATTGTTCTTACACGATTGATCCCTAATAGTTGATCAATACATTCTTTTGTTGAGTTGTTTTGGGAAACAATATGGATACATATATATAAGTTAATTATCTGGGATATTCCCTACAACATACACATCTATAGGTGTTACTTCCAAGTTTCATGATAACTAGTATAACACCAAGAATATGCAGTTAATTTGATTATTTTTTAATGCTTTAGATCCATCAAAAGAAGCCAGCAGTCCACTATCACACGTGACTACAACTTCCTTTCCATGATTTCCATAAGCATCAATTATTCAATGGTATTGTATTCGTTTGTTGTATCTGTCTGAAATTTATTGGCCTAACGGTGTTCTGCTTCGCTAATTTACAATCTTGCAGAATGTTCCTTTCTTTTATAAATCAGGCATTGACTAGATATGATGATTTAATTAAGTATTAATGGTTTTATAATAAGCAGAGGGTCCCTGCATATCTCAATTTCTGAGAATTAGAAAAATCCGTGTTATATGAAATCTGCATTGTACATGAACTTTTTTACTATTAAAAACCGTAAAATGGGAGACATTATTTTTCAAAGCATATTGTTCCTAAAATTATTGTAAAATTTAATTTTATCGGGCAATTTTTCTAAAGATTTTATTAGTTTATTGAATAGATATATACTCATTAATCTTTTTATATACATATATATCTAATCGTAGAAGAAGTGTTTTAAAATATTAATTAGTGCTCTATTTCTTGGTAGAATTTGAATATGTTTAATAATCTTTGACTTGCACTAGTATTACTTTTGATGAAGATCTAAACTTACATATAACTCCAGGTCTGTAAAAACTATTTTTGCTTCTGTACTTCAATATAAATATATATGTAATATATATTTATTTGATTTTAATAATATATACTTAAAGATGACTAATCCTTAAATACATAGATATTAGAATGTCATTCATAAATGAATATATAATAATCTGCAATATCACTTGTAATATTTATAAATACAGTTTATACACTCCAGGGTGTGAAAATTTATAATATTGATCCGATATATTATTTTGATAATAATTGTATATTATTTATGGGTTCATTGTTATTAAAAGAAAGAAAGAGACAAACATTAAAAAAATCATTTTCCTTGAATTTCTATTGTCTAACCAGATCATCAATGCAATACTTCATTCAATAAAATTTTTCGTAGCCTATAGGAAGGCTTCTATCTTTACATCTAACAGCAGATTTCAAATACTTGAAAATAAAATATATAAGCAAATATAATTATTTGTTATTTGACCCTGACAAATATTTGAACAAAAAAAGCGAGCAGTACATCACTCCATCGGTGATCCTTTTCTCCCCCCTCTTTAACAACAACTAGGGATGGAACGTTGAAAAAAATAAACATGACTTAGATCCAGCAGGCTTAACAACTGTAAAGCTTCCCTGAAAAACTCGTCCCCACATCCAAACCTTGAATTAAAAGTCAAAGGTTTGTAGATTTTTATTCATAACTGACTCGCACGACCTACCTATAACTTTCCCGTAATGAAGACAATGTTTCCATCACCCCAAATAACTCCGATGGTCCCATAAACACAGTATATCAATAAGATCATGTCCAGTTTCTCTCTTGATAAAAAATCACTGGTTTTCCTTAATCTAATTAACCATGAAAAGTATTTATGCGTCCTCTAGCTATGTAAGCTCTTGATCTGACCCACATTAATTATTCCCCTCATCTATAAATTTACTCGCATATCATGTTGGAAAAAGGAGTGTATCTCAAGATGGGGATAACTTTAATTATAATAGTATGGTCACAGACATTGAGTTTTTCAAATCTGGTTACGGGTACACCTTTAATAAAATTAATACTCGTTTCTATGAATGGCATTATTTTATTTTATTTTTAATCTGGTCATTTCAATGCTGTAAAATTTAAATAATAGGAATTGCATCAATATATTCAAAGATCTTTTTAGTTACAAGTTTGTGTAATAAGATAATAAGTTATAAGCAAAAATCTTAAGTCTAGGTATAAAATCATATACTACAAGACCTTATCCAAAATTATACCCTTATATTAGCCTGTTCAGAAAAGATGGAGGCAGGTTTGTTTGAAAAGAAAGGACAAGAGTTGGATACAAAATTCCACCACCACCGATTTTCTCCTGAATTTTATGGTGGAAAATATTTCATAGTTATTTTGAAACAAAATAGAGAAACTTTGGTAAGGTAAAAACTGGGCAAAACAGTGTCCCAGATCCACACCTACCTCACTACTGTTTACCCTGATGTCTGCCCCAGATATACAACCATCTTTTGGTGGTCTGGTAAGGAGGTCTCTTTTAAGCTCAAGAAAGGTGTCTCATCAGGACGTTCCCAAAAGAAGACAAGGGCACCCAACAACATCACCAAAGTCAAAGACCTGCTAAAGAACAAGCCCCGATTGAGAGTGCGGACGTTCTCAGCGGAGCTTTTCCTAACATCCACAGCGGCCTTAAGAATCCTGACTGATGATATCTGCTTCAAAAACCTCCTCAGTGTGTGGGTTCCCCATTCTCACTATGAGACCAACAAGGATGAGTGAGTTGTTAACGTGGAGAAAGGTGGAAACTATCAAAAAGAGTTTTACAGCCTGGATCTCGATTTCTGTGGCCGATTTTTCTTCCGTAAGCTGAAGTACCTACTTCAGGATTACGATTTTGATAACCATGAAGACCTCTTACGCGGTGTTCAGTAGATGATAAAGTCAGTGAACGAGAAGGTGCCCTCCAGGCAGTTGTGGGAGATGGAAAATCATTGCCACGACGTTATCTGAGCCAGAAGAAACTATGTGACATGATGACTTTTTTCAAAACTTTCGAATACAATTTCTTTTCTAACTGGGGAAGTCTCAATCAATTCGGAAAAATCAGTGCAACAATCATACTCGTAATCTAAATTACGAGTATGTAAATAGGCATATAGAATAATGAATTCATCAACAACTACAAAAATTATTGTTTACCTAATGAATAGTTTTTTATAATTTATTATCATATTATAAAAACGCGATATTTGAAGAATATACCACACTATAATACAGAATAATTCCTCTTGAACATATTTATGATGCAAATTAATTAAATATCGAATATCTCGGTTGTTTAGATTTCTTAAAGACTACTTTTAATTTAACGTACTACATATTGAAACCCTGGCGAGTTACTAAAAAAATATTTACATATAAATGTTAAAAGAGATAGTAGTACATAAATTTGATGATTTTGGTTATCAAAAAAGCAGATAAAAAAAAATTATAGTTAATTCAATGATAAAAAATTATACATTTACATTACATACATATGTTATATGATATTTTTCTGCATAAATGAAGTCATACAATTTTGTATTATAATTTATAATGAAAATAGTAACTTTTATTGGTAATTAAGTACAATATATATATATACATATATATATTATGTCAATTTGTTATTATGCGTTCCAGCTTTATGACTACAATTTAATACTACAAAGAGATTTGCTTTCGACAATGAACAAACCAACAAAAAAGATTTTTATTGAACTCTAATATTTTTTATAATAACATTTTATTTTCATTTCGTATCTATAATTTGGTTATTGAATATATTTAAAGAAAAACGAGAACCAAACAATAAATAATGTACTTAACACACAAAAAAAATATCATTAGTATTTAAAAGTATATACAAACGGGAAATCATTTTTAGAATTAACCTTATGTTTTTTAACATTCTTTTTATAACGCGGTTTGTGAACAAAAATAAACCCCAAGAAGAAACAGTATTAAATATCATAATAAACAAAGTTGAACGATTATAATAATTACTGCATTTTAATTTTACATTCTTCACAACTCCATACATTTTGATCTCGTTAATAACAATTAAAATACTAAAAGTACATTTATGAATATAAAATATTGAAAAAAATTTATTTTTATCTTTAAAAATCTCACAACAAGTGTTTAGGTGTCAGCAAGATATGATTTATTTATATTATATTAAAACCATTTCATTTTTATCCTTGCTATAAATTACTTTATACAAATTTTGGAAATGAAATTAAAACCCATCGGTTATGGATTAGGTTGGTTGTACTATATAAAATAATGAAAACACTGTTTTATTTCAAAAGTACTGTAGAATACCTCAGTTTCACAGAGATAAAATACTTGGAGTGTTGATATTGAGTAATAGCAAGATAAATTATTTAACGTTGCAACAACAAACGAGAAAAAATAAAATTTTACTAAAATAATCAAAAATACATAGTATTTCCAACTGTAAGCTCTGGCAATTTTATAAGACTAAATAGCATAATTTGCAAATCATTGGTCATTAAATCACATCACCCCTACATAAATATGTTATTTTAATTATATAGATAAAGATATAGAGTTCCAAGTTAATCATGCAACTTGTGTGCCCTATAATTTTTAATTTGGAGCGGTAATTTTCGGAAAAATAGGTTTTAAGGAAAATAATTAAACCTTTCAATCTATTAAGGATCATTTCTTTGATTTATTTCTTGAATTAAAACATATATATACGCTATTTATATTATTTCATAATGTTTTACAGGCATAAAATGGAATATATTAAATTTTATAGTCAAATAGGAAATAACAGACAAGGGAAGTAAATTAGCACACTTTACTTTTGTACAATTATCACTTATTAATGCTGCAGAAGCTACTACTCTTTAAGGGCTGTCAATTCACCCATTTTTTTAAATTTACAATCTTGCATTTTTTATCATGTTCATTAATTTGATTCTAAATTTCAAGTAGTATTAGCTTAGATTCTAAAACATTTTTTTTGTATGCTATAACAATATAACTATTGTTAGTTAGTTTACTAATTAAATGTTGTTGATGAGTGAAGTATCCAGTTAAATATTAGTGTTTCCGTGGGGTGCGACTTTTTTTTCTTATATAAATTTGTAAACAAAGCAATAGAGAGTCGCACTATCTTGCAGTAAAATACACAGCTCCTTTAATTGGAATAGAACATTTTTAGAGATGCCATAAATTGCATCATAATTAAAGAAACCGCCATCTTTTGCAGTCAAAGTTAATATTTTTACTAGATGAAATGGACATTTTTTTCAATAAATCTCGATGAATCTTTATTTGCATTGATAATACTATTTGATACGAAAAATAAACACAGATATTTAAATGGAATCAAAGTAATATACATTAAAAATCAACAAAAATGTATAGATTTGTACAATTTGATTTAACAATTAGGGACAATAATAAATAAATTGAAAAAAAAAATCTTATTCTCTTGATTTTGAACATAAAATATGTTTATATACTTTAGAGTTAGATATATATTAAAACTAAGCAAACTAGAAAAACATTTTTGATACACAGAAAAGTTTAATCCCTATTATTTATTGGTTCTATTTTGAAATCCAATAGTTTACCATTTTCCTTAATATGAATGATAAAAGGGCGTTCATTGTAATAAAACTTAATTATTAGGCCCCTAAAATGGTCGACAATAATAATGAGAACGTCAAGGTAAAACTTTCTTTAATAATAAAGATAAAATATAGGAATGTTACCCAAACCTACTATTTTTTAAGCAACTTGTTGAAACAACAAGCTATCACATCACCTTTTTTAGTTTGCTCATGCTCTATTGAAAGATTTGCTAAGGAGCAAGCATTCACACTCTAGAGTCGATCTCTTGAGAAATATAAATTATAGATCAAATTGGGAAAATATATTTTCTTTTTCTTATTTTCTAATTTGTATGTCAGTACCTGGCATAAGTTGGATTTATTAGGCGTTTGAGAACCGACACACTTTTTTGAATGATAAAGAAGATAACTCCCAAAGATATTTTTAGTTTTACTCTACGTTTTTTATGAGTACATTCGCACATAATTGCTTAATACTTAGATATTCTCTCCTTAATTATGTTTTAATAATAATATCAGCTTAAGAGAGAGAAACAAAAAAGAGTCAGCAACTTTTATAATATTTTATACAACTCTATACTAGATTGTTTACATCCTTTTCTTTGATAATATGACAACACACTTGATGCTAAAACCCCTGTGATATTTCATTAGTATGATTAACTTGTTACTTCTTAGCTCAAAAATGTATATACAGATTTCAAAGCAATAAATTTTGCTTTATTAATATATGTTTACCCATAGTCATACCCTATCTCAGGTTCGGTATAAATTGAGTCCAAAGTTACAAACACTGAATTTGATATTAAATGATATAAGTATCATATGAAATTTGTGACAAAAATTACAGTTGATTTTTAACTTAAAAAAAAAACCTATACACGTCCCAATATCACATCCAAATGCCTAGTAAATAATACAAACTTACGTTCGTATTTCTTACATTAAAACGTATAAAATATTACTTTTAATTTGTACAATGTACATACATCAATAATATATAAAGAAACCAACATATCTTAGAAGTTCTTTTGAAGACTTATAATCGGATCATGTAACAAATCAATTTCTTCACTCTATAGAATATTATTAATGTATAATTTACACACGAATGATTTTTTGATATTATTTTAATACGTATTAAACTTTATCTAACTTTTTTTTCAAAAATCTATAATTGCAGCATTTAGATAATTATTTTTTTGAGGTTTTTGTATTTAGATACTTTACATTGAGTGACATACTATCTACATGATGGAAGTCAACACCTCTTGTATTTAGACTAGACTGATGTATATATTATAAATTTCTTACACAAATAAAACATACAAATATAAACGGGTTCTACAGATCCCACAATATTCCTCTTAGAATCTGCTCCGAGGTTACATTAATGAAATCCTTATGGTAATAATCTAAGTATACAAAATGAAAATGGTATAAAGATGAGTATTTGGAATTGAAATGATAAAAAAGAATAAACATACAAAATTTAAATGATACAAATGCAAGCATTTGAAATTAAATTTATAACATTAAGTAACTACATTTAAACTGAGACGCAGAGACTACACTGGATTAATTTATATGCGTGTTTTGAAACGTCGGAAGAATGTATGTTATTTCCAACCCTGGTTTCAATCGATCGACCAAAACAAAACTTGAACGATGTCCTAGATTCACTTTAAAGGTACGTTCGGATTTAGATAAAATCTAAATGTACACCAGAGTGAAGGTCAGTTTAATAGGATGGGATAGCAGTTTTTAGTGTTCGATGAAAACTTTCTATAGTCCCATTTGACTCAGGATGATAAGAAGTAGTGAACAACTTTTTTCCACCAAGGAGTTGTCCCAACCGTTTCCAAAGTGCCCCCGTGAATTGTGCTCCTCTGTTCGAGTGAATTGACTTGGGTACACCAAATCTTGAAACCCAATCCAAAAAGAAGGTTTTAACTATACTTTAGGTTGTCGTATCGACAATCGGAAGGGATTTAGACCATCCAGTTGATCTGTTCAGGATAGTAAGGAGAAATTTGTATCCTTTTGTGAGAGGAAGTGGTCCCACCAAGTCAACATGAATCACACTGAATATGCCAAGATTCTTATCGTAGGGTGTTGCTCCAAAGGGGGTACAACCGGGCTGTGAACTTACGCACATTGCATTCAAGATAATAATTTATCCCAAGTCTGTTGTCCATTTTTTATATATTGATTATAATATATTTAAGTCCTTTAATTTTCTTTTATTTTTGACAAAAGTGTTTTAATTAACAGATGCAATCGAATATGATTTAGTTGTAAGTTGGTCCAAAGACTGGACTTGAACAAACCAATGATGACTGCCACAACATTTGATTACTTCACTATTTTTATATCTTACTAAAATAAAGTTTTATTTTCGATATGCAGTAAAGGTTCTAGATACCAAGATAATTTACTTCCCTTAACAATACAAAATTATTTTTATATAATCTTCTCCTACGTTCTTGCAAATAAATATTAATATAGTTTTATATACCATAGCGCATACTGCTCAGTATGGTTTTATTAAAGGCAAAATAATGGACAATTCAGCTTTCAACATTAAAACTTTAATACAATATAATAGTAAATGTATTAACAATGGCAATTGATTCGTTTAACCTTTTGATACTTTATTTAACAAATAAGTAATTTAGAGCCCCTAAAAAATGGTTTTGGGTAACAAATTATTGGAATGGTTGATGTTTTCCTATCCATCACTTGAAAATGGTTCTAATATGAATCTTTTGGTCAATTTTATCATAAAGATAATTAATAGAGTATCCATCTCAATTATTTTCTTATTAAACATGATGTAAGCAAATATTTTTTGAAATAAAGTATTTACAAATTCAGACAGAATTAGTGATTAAGTTATTTTTATCAGATCTACGGTATCTACGGTAAACCATTGTGTAAAATTAATATATGTATAAATTTTAGAGAAATAATCAAATAGAAGATATTCTAAATTATCGTTTCCTAGAAAATTTTTACACCAATAGATCATATATTTTTTTCATGTTAGATCCCAGATAATATGTTTTATTAATGATGATACAGAGATCCTTGCATTACAAAATTGGAATTTGAAAAAAATACAAAATTCACATTTTGAGTTAAATCCATTCTTTTCCTTTTGTTATAAGCTATTTAGGAAAATGTAAAACAATCTTTTGAAACCTATAAGCTATATATACATATATATATATCTTATTGCTTATGAACATTATTTTAATACTAACATTTTTAATCGGAAATTGTCTTGAATGACTTTCATATTTTATTGCTCATTTAAATCACATAAAATCTTGGAATTATATCAGTACCCTGGTCAAAAAAAACCAAAGGTAGAGCCACTAAATACATTAGCTTAGACTTTAAGAGGTTGTCTTGTATATTTTTAGAAAAAATGTGCCGATGTGTTCGGGTGTCTGATACTTTCGCCTTCAACTTTTTTTCCGCAGGACATATCACCTTAAATCCATTTTACCTCAAGTATTTTGCTTTCATATATAAATAAATGATATTTTTACGTCGTTATTGTTCATTTTGATTGAAATTCATGTTTTTCCTTTTGGAAAAAAGTGCTTGACCAAAACTTTTGAAGTTATTACCTTTTATCTAGGCTAAAACAAGTATCTCATCTTAAAGGACACACTTGTAAAACTATCTAATGTAATACATGGTGAAATATTATTTAACAAAGGAAGTTTTTTTTGTGGAAAGATTAATTTTCCTGAACAATGTAATAAACTGGATCGTGAATGGATGTTCAAAAATTTCGTTAATTAGCTGAAATGGGGGATCTTGGTTGTGATTGGGACAAGCATTAATTACATTGGCGTGCCATATTTCTCACACACTTGATTAATTAGAGTCTTTTTGTTCTCCTATCGAGTTAATGATTGCCTGTAGAAGATGACACAATTAAATAAATATATAATTTTAGTCTAAATGTATCGTTAATTTTCATTTTTCTGGACCTTTTTTATGTTTAAATACGTGAAAAAAAGTCCAAATTTATGTATTCACGCTGTACCATTGGTTTACTAAATTCAAAATGTACTAACATTTTTGAAAAAAAAACTAAATTTTTTTGGAAAACATTTCATTTTTGAAAAAAAAAATCAAAATTCCGTGTTTTTACTAAGAAATTTGTCTTTAAATCATTAAATATAGCAATTTGAGAAATTATTTATCATAAGTACGAAATAACGAGTTCAAAAGTTAACTACTATTTTTAAATGAATATGTATATTAAAAATTTCAGTTATTTAAAACATGTTTTTATTTTATAAAAACAATCGAAGTTTTTTGAACATAATTTAATTTTAGTTGGAAAATGCCTTTGGCAGGAATGTACATATATGGTTAAGGATTTTCTTTTTCGATATTAAGAGAGGATAAATATCGATTACATAAAAACTCTATTAAAATTTTGTTGTATAAATTAATTCAAAAATAGTATCTAATTATATAATTAAGCAAAAAAAAAAAGTTTATTACTTAATTAGGGCCACAAATATCATGCTAATGCATGACAATAAAGAGAATTTTTGTTTCATATCTTACTTTTATTGTATCATGCAATTTTTCCACCAAAATAACAAGAAAAAAGGCCTGAAATTAGTTTATAGTTAGGCTATTTCTCTTTAAAACTATGGAGTTTAAAATTTATCCATTCAAAATAGACTTAATGTATATGTACTTCAAAGAAATTCCTAGGTTAAATGGAGTTATTGTTATAGTATAATATTTACTTATAGTTTTACTGAATCAGTGTAACTCTAAATGGGAAAATAGAAATACAATGCCTGTATAGAAGAATATTATAGTGTAGACCATCTTATAAAC
Source organism: Lepeophtheirus salmonis (assembly GCF_016086655.4). Classification (NCBI taxonomy): domain Eukaryota; kingdom Metazoa; phylum Arthropoda; class Copepoda; order Siphonostomatoida; family Caligidae; genus Lepeophtheirus; species Lepeophtheirus salmonis. The sequence continues at coordinate 27,594,279 of NC_052143.2, forward strand.
AGATGTCCAGCACTCTCCAATGAAAAATATATATATTCAATGTCTTACTAGTAATCAGGATTTGCTGTAGTCGAACAAATATCCTTGTGTGGTCGTATTTTTTAACTTCTTATTTGTATATTACTTTCACATTTACAATGGACATATTTGGTAAATAACAATACATTTTAATTATCTAAAACTAACCTGACATGTATTACTTTTACTAACAATGATAATTCTTATATTTTATAAATAATAACTATAAGTAAAGTATTATTGGCTTTGACTATCGCTGCTCGTCGAAAGAAATTAAAAAGATCTTAAATATAGTTTTAAAATAAGATACAAGATCCAAAACTTCTCTAATAAATACTTAATATTTGATTAAAAAAAATAGATTTATGTAAATTTATAGAGATGGTTAAAATTTAAACATCATTTCTCCCCTGTTAAAGTTGTGCCATGGTGCCGCTTTTTTAATATCATTATGTACATATTTATCTTCGGTTGTGAGTTTTTACTTTCTATTTAGGTACGTTGGTATATCAAGCAGTATATTAATCCTACTTCTTCCAGTGTATTCATATAATATAAGAAAATGTATTGATCAGATTTTTGTACGTATACAAAAAAATACATAACATATCGTTAGTCCGTTCAATCATGATGAATGTTTGAATAATTATGAATGATTTGTTTTTTTATCATTTATATTTTGGTTAGAAAGCATCATTATGTGTATAAGGTTAATGTACATATAATATGTCTGATGGTGATAGAATAATTCATCATATTTTAGAATCATAGTAAGGAGTTTAAGGCAAGTTCAGGCAGGACTACGTGCGCAGTTTTACTGTTTGTCCATTATTAATAAGTTTATAAGTTTGTAGATATTTTTTCAAATATTCCTACTAAATGCAAAGTCGATGAATGAGCAAGTCCCCTAAAAATAATGTCTTATTAGCGAGGCCTCATAAAATGGGTTTGTTAATCAACCCATAAAAACAAGGAATCCTCCAACCAATTGCATCCAGTTGGCAGTAACCCCCCCATAAAAGCCAAGGTGGTAGGAAGTGAGAAGAAAAAAACGATCTTTGTCTTCTTTGACTTCTAGGGTATCAATACATGTCTAAAGGCCACGCCATCAACTCTAAATACTATATAGATGAGCATTTCTGAAACATTTTAGCAAGAAACACCAGAGAAGATTGTCAATGGATACCTTCTCCAATAAGATAATGCTTGTCCTCATGTATTAAAGTACAACATGGACTTCATAACTCTAATAAACATCAAAAATTTCCTTCAAAATCATTCTTATACAGACTTGGATCCACGCGACATTTATTTTAAAATTATTTTTCAGGAACATGTTTTTGGGACCAAACAAGAACAACAATCTGATTGCAGAGATAGATACAATCAATTACAAGGGTGCTTCATACACGTCTTAGAAGCCAGGTTAAAAAAAGGGACAAGCACATGGAAGTCATTGGGAATTATGCTGAAAAGTTAATTTTATGTGTTTGTCTGTATGATCTCAAATAAAAAAGTACTTTGGACATTACCTTATTCTACGAAATCATTGTTTGTCCACTTTCTCTATGACAAAATGTATTTTTAATATTCCCCGTCCAGTTGTACGGCAATTTGTATTCTTTTTCGTGTTTAGCTAAACAGAATATCTGCAAATTTTCAGTTATTGGTACAAATGAGATATTTGATGACTTCTATCATTTATTGAAATATTTTGCATAAAAAAAACAGTGAATATTTGATTTTTTGATTGGCGAAACAATACATCTAAATATTGGTTTCCTCATTATTCTTAATCTTGCTCTTAATATTATGAGTGCAAAATCCTCTTCTATACAACATAAACAAATTATTATAAAATGAATATTTGTTGTTGTCAAAAAAGATCCTGATAATTCTAATTCTTATTTATTCTCTTGGATTATTCACACTACATCAATCCGGTTAAGTAAGGTAAATAACAACTCCCCCCTAAAAAAAAAAAAAGAAGTACTCTTATTATTCCCTCTACTAACCTTAGCAATATAATTATGAATATGAAAAAAAAATATTGTGTTATAAGCTTCAAATAACATTTTTATTTACTTCAAAAAATTCCCAAATTGAAAAAGAAACATAAAATAACCAATATTTTTTTGGTTTCTTGCAAAAAAAAAAAAAGTATCAAGAATTATGTTGTCGAAAAAATAACACTCGATAACTGATACATTTTTGCAAATATTACAAAAACTATGTTATGAAATGTTTAGGTAATGGAAAATACTAGGATGTAAATGCTGCCTCGGCATTTTTTACGATAAAAGCATCATTGTCTTGTGGATTTTTTTCTTAAAAAACTGAAAATTGACGTTTGATGAAAAAATTAAAAAAAAGGAGAAAAAATTGAGAAATTATTCAGAAAATGACAGATATTTCAGTTAAACATCAATTTTTATTTGGTAAATTTATTTGCAAACCAATCTAGAGACAAATTTCTTCCAACTTTATTCCATTTACTAATCCCATATTTCATTGGAAGTTCTTTTTTTTTTTTTTGCACAAGAAATAAACGAAAAGTCAATTTTCACCGATTACTTTTTTAGCCCATTACCTTTTTTGTATTTTGAATAAATTTGGAAAACGTAGTTATTCTTATAGTTGTTTTCTTGAAACGACAACCATTTATCATCTAGACAATTTTGTAGATGCATATATGTTAGTTTGTTATTTGAAGTTACTAACTCATAATTTAAAAAAAAATCATGATACTACTACTAAGGTTACAAGAAGCAATAATAAGAGTATTTTTTTTATGGGGGAGGGGGGAGTTTTGTAATGATTGGACTTTGTAGAGTACCAATATGATTATTGGATCTTAATCCAGGTTGTAGTTCATCATAGTATAAGGAATAAGTCAGACAATAAAGGTTAATAACCCCAGGTAAATCACTTTCCTTTCTCTGACTTATTCAAAAAGTTACTTAAGTAGCAACAAATTTTGAACTACATACCCCTTCATTATATTAATAAAATAATCATTGATGGATATAACTATTAAAAGTATTATTCTATAAGTACCCCTTGTTAATAGGGGTGAAAATTGGGAACATTTTTTAGCGTTCCCCTTTTTTTTCAGAGTTGGCAAACTGACGCGTGAACTTTCTCTTTCTTAGCTGTTGTCATTGGTATTTAAATCCTGAAGAGTGAATCTTACTTCACTTCATACAAGCTATCATATATCTACACAAAACTGGATTAAAAATTATTAGGTGCTCTAAAAAAACAGAAGCACGTAAATTTAGCATTTATGTTATTTTAATATTTTGTAGATATATTGCAGAGTTATAATTGTAAATCCTTTTTGGACACAGAATAGAATTGAGTATCCATTATTGCATTATCAAGAATTAATATCCTTATTTATTTTGTTCTTATCTATCGTCATATTTGGCTGTAACTTATCTAATGAAACGCCCTCACATCTAAGCTGCTCTCCTCCAAAACATTCTTCAAATTTTCAGAGTGACCATGTTGATTTTCATTTTTTCTTTTAGCATGCTTAAAATACTTCCGAATAACAGCTAATTCATTTACCTAAAGGATAAGAAAAATAGTATTTTGCTCTTTAATAAATTTGTACAGTTAAAAAAGTCGGAGAATAATTTATTATGATTGTAAATTAAATTAAAATATGGAAAAATCAATATATTAAAGGATCTAATTTAGCGAATTGTCTGCCCCAATCACATAAAATAATATCTAATTAATGACCTTGTAAATTTAATCGTCTATGAAATACATTTGCATATTTTGAGGGATATTGCTATGAAAATTAATATATATTTAGTTAAAAAAGTTAAATGAATCTGAGTACAAAATTATATCTTTGTAATGTCTTTCAAAAAGTATATCCTTAAATATTTATGAGACAAGTTTTTAAAGTGTAAATAGTTAAGAAATAGCAAAAATTTAATTTCGAGAGTTACATTAAGCACATTTAAAAAATATTAAAAGTGGATTCAGTATATGTCCAAATCCATAAGCCTTTAATACTTAACTGTGGACGTCTTCCTCGATTTAACACCTAAGGGGAAAAAAGCTGACGGTGACCTCTATAAGTAATTGTAAGTGTTATACTAATTACAAATATGAATGATAAAATCCATTACCCTCATCGACCAAAGACCAAAAAAAATTATGAAGAGATAAGACGGTAGAGGGATATTTTTATTTTTAAAATACAGTATAATAGATTTTGAGGACCCTTATTCTCTTGTGGATGACACAAACAATCAAAAAAAGGTCATCTAATAGTAAAAATTCGAATAATTCTATGGAAAAGGACGGAAATCAAAATATGAGCGAACGCTCATCCTCATCACCAAACTGTTGTCTTTATTTTGATATTCAATTTTATTAAGATTTTTGTAAAACTGTTTCGGATTAACTGTTAGTAGCGAAAAGAAATTGTAAATATAGTTGTATGTTTGTAAAAAACAACAACAATGAAATGTATAATATGCTCTATCGAATATCACATCCATTTGGAAATATGTCTACTGTATGGAGGCATGCCAAGAAAGAAAATACGAAAGAACTGGAGACATCTAAGAAAAAAATGTTTCAAATTATGCTGAAATACCTTTTAAAAAGTAAATATTGGATTCATAGAATAGAATTTGGCTAAAAACCCAACACTTCATTGCCCAATTTAGCTCGAACCACAATACTTTTTACTTTTATCCAAAAAACTCTAAAAAATATAACATTTACTCAAAGAAATACATCATTATATCATAGTCAACTTATTTCAATAAAAATAAAATCGTGATTAAAATACCACATTACATTGTTTACGAAAATATAAAAGATTTTATTTAAAAATAGTCCTAGAATGGAATGGAAAGAGGTCAGTGTAATTTTAATACAAATTTTCTCAAAATTTGTCATGATTTTGGAGATAACTCTATATTGAAACTTGTCTTTAATTAATAGAAAAAACGGGGAAATAAGAAAAGAAAATTGTTCATAGTAAACTTCGCAGTTAGATTTGCTTCCGTCTTTCTCGAAGATGTTGCTCTTGACATATTCAAAACTAAAGATGTATAAGAACGATGGGGAAATATCATTAAATACATCATTAATTTAAATGTATACTCTATATTTTATTGTCAGTTGTCAATTTTTCTTCTTCTTTTCTTTTTATCAGTATTTTAGATGTGGATTGGTTAGATTTGAATAAGTTTTTCTTAAACCGATTTTTTATTTATATTAATTTTGTAAACAAAGCAGCAAAGAGTGGCACCGTCTCGCAGTAAAACACTACAACTCCCTAAATGAAAATATTGAATAATACTTAATGTTACTCACATAGAGGGTGCTGTTTAAGTTCATAACTGAATGTGCCATTTTTTAAAACAACAATTTTCAGACTGTCACACCACCTTGTGGCTAATATATTTGTATAATTTAATCCAAAAAGGAGCACAGACAGGGACCTTTTCAAAGTTGCCATATCAACTCTAAGAAACAACATTTTATGGCAAGACTACACAGACAAATTTAAGGAGGCTTCGAGGGAGTCATAAGGAGTACAGGACTTTATCGAGCGTGTTTGGGATCCTGTCCTTCTACCAAAGCAGATGTACTTCATATATCGTATATCATTTGGAGTATTTGTCACAGAAAATAATTTAAGGAAAGAGGGCAATCCGCAAAGAATTTAATAAAAAAACAGTTTTGCATAATTTCCAGGACTGCAGCTCCCTGAATGATATACTACAAGAAATGAGCCAGAGTGTTGAGTCCAAATTGGGTAAGATGCCATCAAACCACAAACTCTTGTCTGATTTCGTGGGAACTAGTGATCTCGAGCGGGTAGCTTCAAAAGTTATAGGTAATTATTATGTTTCTTATATAGAGCATAATATAAAATAAAAAAATATGCGCCAAATGGCGCATTCAGTATGTTTAACAGAGAAGGAGTTTTGCTCGTGATGCTCTAAACGAGTTTGTAAAGACAAAGTTGGTTGAGAAGAGAAAAGAGGATTGGTAAAGAGGAAGAAAATAAAATAAAAATCTCAACCAGTATGAAGATTTAAATATATACATATATATGAAGTAGGTAAGCCAAAAATTACGCTTCAGTACAAATCATATAATTGAGAAATTCACTTTTTATTTTTTTACTAATTAATAATAACGGGTATATAGTTTTAAGACATATTTGGTCCATTATGTGATTTAAGTTCAAATTTGAAGGATGGAATGAGATGCTCAAAAATAATATCTATAATTTAAAGTTTTCAATTAATTGAGGTGAATGTTATTGTCCGCGTTATCGCATTTTAAATAAAATTAGACATACTCATAGCCTCAGATTTTTGTTAATATTTAATAAACAGAATCATCATAAAAATAAAAAGAGCTGATCTGATCTAGCTTTACTCGGAGAGGAAAAATATTATCTCTTACAATGTTCTTCATTACTGTATTATACATTATTAGTCGCCATTATTATTAAGTTTCAAAACGTTATAAATTATGTCCGACAACATTTCTTCCGCCTCATATGTCAATGTTCGAGCTTTTCATCATGACTTGACACGTCGTTGTGTGGAAGAGGAAGAGCAAGAGATTGATTGTAATTTTTTGCGAAATAGGATGCTATAGTAATTTACTAATTGGGACCACATAAATCCTGTGAAGAGAGAGGTGCATAATCAAACGTTTTATCCAAATGAAGTTACTTTTGGTAGGTACCAGTTTTTGGAAATGGCAACAACTTCCAAAAATTATATAAAAATTTATTAAAGAGACGAAAGTAGGAAGCTCTTTATTTAAGGGACACATTTCCAAAATTTGTGCCAATATTTTTTTCTGTTGTTGATCGAAATGTCCCAAAGTACCTTTGGTAATTTTCATACTCATCATCTGGAAAATGAGCCTACTTTAAGGACATATAGATCTATTGATAATCCATCAAACAACCTGTAAATATATATTTTCATGACTGACGGAAAAGTATCAAAATACTTCTTGAAAACCTCATAACTGAGCATGGCGTTTTTATTACTAGATGGTTTTATACTATGAAATAATGCATTAGAGTTTATCTCCTCAACTTGAAATTCATTGTGACAACTGTAGGTGGGTAAATAATTCTCATAATACTTTTATTTTTCAACCATTTTTGCATTGCTTTTCAGAGGTCAGAAGAAGAATTTCAATATTATTTGTCATTAAACATCCATTGTAATGCTTGGGAAAATGAATAAAATCTCTGCTCATTTTCAATTAAAGAATCATTCAAAGTTTTTTTTGCTAATTGCAGCTTCGGAATGATTTGTCAATCTTATTAAAATCAGCAAAGTATAGGTTTTATTGATGACTTAATTAAAGTAGTAAATAATATGTGTATAAATTTTTTTGCAAAACCTACAAGTATAATTTGTGAAAAAATTATATTTGATAAAATTAATAAGAAAAATGTAAAAATAGCACGTATATTCATTCTCCTCTGATAATCCGGGAATTGTAATAATGGTGAATTGGTTCAACAGTAAAAAATTAAATCGTTCAGGCTCTTAAGGAATTTCATTTCTTCTAAAGAAATAAAAATTTCGATTCTTGAAAATTATTTATGGGAAAAATTCTTAAAAGAGAAAGGAAAGATTATCAAGAAATTATATATAGCTCCTCTGATCAATTGTGAGAACAAGAGGAAACATTTCTTAAGAGACTAATGCACCACTATATAAGCCCTCTAGCTACATCAATCTCGTCTACCTTAAATCCGTTTTCTACATCAATCTTCTTCCAAATGCTCGAGGCGAGGCTTTTGAGGAGGTGGTTGAAGAATTTAAACTAAAGCATTCAAAATATCTACTTTTCAAACTGAACGTACAATTAAGTATATTGACATTACGATTACATCAACATCTTCCAACAAATTTTGCAGATTTCTGAGTGGCAGAGTTTTACAGTTGGTCGATAGACGGACTCAGCTCTTGCCGACCAAGCGCCTTGAAGAGGCTGTTTACAGCAAAAAATATGATCTTGCTCACAGTCTTGACTGTAGTGGAGCCTTTGATAGCATTTCCTTTGTTGATGCTTTAACAAGACTCCATGTTCAAGGTCAATCTCCTATCCACTTTTGGTATGACAATATCCTGAAAGGGATAGTCCACAGGGCACAGGGGGAGTGCTCTCCCCTATTATCTGGAATATCACTATCAATGATATATTAGTCAAGTTCGAGGATACTATATTCAGGGTTGTCAGCTAGGCAGCGATAACCTCCTCATCTTTGTTGGAGTTGATCTTCTAAGTATGGTTCATATTATGAATCAAGCTCTACTGACTGTTAATCAATGGGGATATGCCAAGGCTCTAATTTTTAACCCCTCCAAGGCAGTGACCACAATCTTCACACATAAAAAGAAACCTTCAATTTCACTTTGGGAAAGCCTTTCTATGGGAGGCCAACAAATGCAATACTCTCAAGTTAGGAAATATTTCGTGGTTATACCGGACTTAAAAACTTAAATTCCAAACTCATATCATAGCAAAATCGTCCAAAGGCAAGAAGCTCCTTCATGCAATGAAGTATTGGACCAACCTTGGGTTTTGACCTAACCAAAGCACACTAGGTGTGGGCAAACCTCCCTTAACGTGTGAAGCTCTGTCAGGGGAACAAACTCTTCTTGACAAAATCAAGAGACTAGAATTGTTTGGTCTCTGTCATTCTATGCGTTCGACATCGACACGGGCAATAGAGGATTTTTTTGGAATTATTCTCCTTTTCTAAGAGTCACTGCACTGCGTCTTGCAAAGATTCTCGTCTGAGTATTGTCAATACCTTCGATGAAAGCATTTGTGTATGGATTCATCTCAATAGGAAGAATGTTCTATTTTGTTTTTCTTAGGACACATTAACTTCAATCGGTTTCCTAACCTCCAAAAATACGAAATAAATAGACCGAAAATATGGACATGCGACTTTCTCGATCAAGAGATTGAAAACTAAACTCATATATTCACAGACAGATCGATTATTGACTAAGGCGTTGGTTCAGGGTTTGTAATAATAAAAGGTGATCAAGCTGTGGGGGAGCCTCCCCAACCCTCACTCCTCAAAACACTGTTTTCCAGGACGAGATGCTTGCCATAAAGAAGAGGCTCTAAAAAAGATGACAATCGTGAGAAATGGAGTTTTAGGGGATTCGGCACATGGTCAAACTCTCAAGCAGCAAAAATAATTGCAGCTGATAGAGAAAAAGAGTTCCCTTGTCCGTGAGACATAAACTCTTTTATGGTCGTTTGCTAGTTAGGACCTTCTCTTCCTCTGCTATGTAAGAGGTCACAGTAATGTAACAGGAAATGAGGTGGCCGATATGCTAGTCAAAGCTAGATAAACCTCCTACCCTATGGTTGGTATTCCTCAGTCCTCTGTTAGAGAGATTACCTATTACATAGACAAATGATAGACATTTGGTAGAACTTTGACTATTGCCGTCAAAGCTGTGCGATGCTTCCAAGAGTTAGAATTTGGAGTAGGAAGGATCTCTTGGATTTTTCGAAAGAAAAACTGCATATTTTGTTTCAGTTTACTTCGGAGAATTGTCTACTACACCGACAATATCACCTTATATACCATGAGGTAGGCCCACTATATCGTGGGTGTGGTTTAATACATGAAAAACCACTTTATTTGGTCTATAAATGTCCTAAATTTATGATTGAGCGGATACCGCTTTTGGATAATTTTCGAACTTTTCAAGGATATTCCGTCTTTAACCTCTCCAGTTTCTTAATGATTTCTGATATTGGGCACTGGCTGAACAATGCACAATCCCTAGAACACCTTCAGGACGGACAGCAGTAGGAAAACTAATCCGGCAAACTATTGCAAGGGAACTAGAAATTCAAGTTATTATACATGTGCCCGTACTGATGGAAGGTTTTTATTTGATCTGTAGAAATAAATTTTTTATTAATAAAAAATAGATTCTCTGTTGAGCTAATCATAATAATTTATTGAAAGAAATGGAAGGTAATTCGGTGGAGAATACATATCCATCCTACATTTTTTTGAGAAAAAATCCATCCAACGTCATTTGGTGTTGATGCACCCCTTATTTATATTTAGTTATTATTTAGCTCATACCATAATGTACCTGGTGGACACTGATACAAGGTGGTATATCTGAATATAATTAAACTCAAAAATAGTTGCATGATTAGAATGTTTTCATAATTATTATAGGCCTGAATAGTCCTTTAGAAATATAAGGTAAACCAGGCATTAGGCAGTTCTACAGGGAATATATAGTAAGCTAACACATAAAATATAATCGAAAAACGGTATTACTTATTTATGAAACATATAGTAAAAATTATTTACATTAATTAGCCAGACAGATATATGGGAGCATACCAATTAATTATTTTAGTTTTTTATATATCATGTTGCATGTGTCAGAATATATTATTCATTTATAATATTGATAAAATTATTTTACATATTCTACATTTAAAACTATTTTATCAGTCAACTGCAAAAAAAAAATATTAAAATAAACAGGAAATATTTTCAAGTATTTAGTATTCCAAAGATAGGCTTAACCTGAGCTTTAGTGTACGTAAATACTTTTATTATTTGCCATCCTCACAACAGTTACAAAGTGTTTACATTTATTATGGCTTCATATAAATAAAATTTACTTATTTATGTAACTTTTTTGAAGACGTTAAATTTTAGTTTGAATTACAAAAAAAAATTAAGTGGCTGAAACGTTTTTAAAACTATTTGATGATCAAATATATAATGTAGAAATTTTATTATACCCTAAAGGAAGAATTCATTGAGCTTCTGTCACTTTCAAATTAATGAGAACAACGCATTGAAATATCAACCATGTTTTGGAATGTGTAGTGGGAAGCTATTTCATTATTTTTAAACTAAATGCAACATCGTTTGCTAACGGTTAATAACCACTATCATTATTGTTATTTCAGCAATAAACCACGAAAATAACCATTAGAAATTTCAATTGAGGTAAATTTTTTTTTTACTATTTACTATTTGTTACTCCAATACAGATTGGATCTTCTCATCTTGTATACTGTCAAGACTCACTCTTTTACGTAAGCATTTTAAAATTCTGGTGTGTGTCATCGTTGACGAGAAATTAGTGGAAATCCTCCTCAGATTCTAATAATTGTCGGGCTTCTCTCTGTCTCTTCCCTTTACCCTAACTTCGAAGGTAAATCCTATTCTTCACTGAAATCAATACTCAGCACGTTGTCTTTTTCTTTGTATTGTCATGGGCATGCGCGGGAGGAAAAGTAATTTTGATAACAACACTGACCTTCATGATCTTCTCTATCTCCTAATAAGCGTGATTCCTTTATGTCTCACATAAAAGATATAATATTGGATGCTATCATGGAGAGCACTTCTCTAGTTATTAGGGATATCTCTCAACTACGAGCTAAAATTGAAACACTCACCTATAAATTTTCTGCGTTCGAATCGTCTATCTCATCTTTAACTGAGAGACAAAATAAAATAGAAAATGAAATGATTAAACACTTTGCTGATCTCAAGGATCTAAAGATTTAGTCTATGGACGAAATGAAACAGAGGGAGAATAATAGACGATGAGTCATCATATATGGTCTTTCTAAGGATTCCGAGATTAAAAAAACTTATGCTTGACAAATTTCAAATTCAGAAAAATGATATTCAATTTGCTTTCAGAATCAAAAATAAAAACTCTAATGTTACTAATCCACCTGTCATTGCCGGTTTTTTATGATAAAAGTATTAAAAATATTTTGTTGAACCATAAGTCGGATGAGATACGTGTTTTCCCCCTCCTCACAAAAACTCAAAGAGAATTGAACAACACCATAAAAGACGACTTCTTAAAAAAAAAAAGAAGAAGAGTCTCCTGGCTTTTTTCAATTAATGAGAAGGTCAGGAATTTTCCACATTGTCCCCAAAAAAATTAACTATATTTTATATAAAGATACGAAGTATTTTTAATAAACTAGAACTTTTAAGATGTATTACTGACGACTTCAAGCCTACGGTTGTATGTAAAACAGAAACTTGATGCTCCTAGCAACGGTGAAACTGTTTTGACTTATTACAACCTCATCTCCAGTGTAGGTCGCTTAATGGGTTCCAAGAAAAGAGGAGGGGGTGTGGTGGTCTTTTGCTCTAAAGATCTTAGCTGTTCTTCAGTTAGGGAGATCTCTGAAGTAAACTTCCAAATATGCTAAGTCCAATGTGATAATCATAGGATCCTTTCTATGTATCGCTCTCCTAGGACCAAGCACAATGAATACCAATTAATTTCTACTTATCTAAGATTAACTAGTTCTGACACAATCATCTGTGGGGACTTCAATCTTCCAAATATTGATTGGGCATCTTGGATCCCCTTCTCGTCTACTGGTAGGCTGTATATAGAAGTCTTTCAGGATCTCTTCCTGGAACAAAAAGTCGGGGCAATATCCTGGATTTGGTGCTCCCATCCTCCAAATCTACTGTTAACACTAAAGTGTTGAATGATATTAATTTATGCAATCATTATCCAATCTTAATTTCCACCACTAAAACTATTAACTTATTTGTGTTTTTGTCTTTTATATTTTAATATTTGTATTATAAATGTATCACTTTTATTAAAAAAGATGATTTTTATATTTTATAAAATAAGTCAACCTTATAGTTTTTTTCTATCGCCGCTGGTCGAAATAAATAAATATGTACATAATCTTTTTGATATATTTATTTTTAATATCTGAACTTTTTCTGCCCTGAAATATTTATAACTTCGTATAACTAGTCAAATAGCTGACTAACTTATATTTAATTTTGAAACATTTTCAAGCAACCTCACATAAAATATTTATTAAATATTCTATAAAAAAGTTAAAATTTAATCGAAAAAAAATCAATCATAATCTGACTTTTTTTTGGCAGCAATCATACTCTTCATTTCACTTGATTTTTGCATTGTTGGACCCATATTGTAGGAACTATATTCAAGTTAACTAAATACATTTTTTTTTAAATTATGGAATGCTTTTTATCAAGTGTTTTCTTTAATTTTATTTTATATCATTATTTAATTTCAAAATATGTCTCTGAGTCGAAATTATAGTCTAAAAAAATGATTTAATGACAAAACCTACCCCAATTAAACATTTTAAATATCATTTACGGGTCTTATAACTTAATTAACAATAATAAATTACTTGAATTTTGTTGTATAGTATAATATTTAAATCTTTTGGTATATGTATAGCGCCAATGAATATATCAGGATCATTTGCAATGAATTATATAAATATTTGCCCTAGAAAATTTTTGTATAAACAAGAACTAAAAAACCCCCACTTTTTGGGTTTTTTAATGTATGAAATAATTTTTTGGCTAAATCAATTTTTAAGATATAATTGATAGAAAAAATAGTTCAGAAATTACCACTCAATGCAAAATAGCGTAATAGACTTTTAAAAAATGTCGATATTTACCGTATTGAATGCGTGAAATATTTTTTTTATACTTCATAGAAACAATTTTATTATATCTGCTATGCGCAATGTGAGTTAACAGAAAAAACTCCTTGAATATACATAAATTAAGAAAAATATTTTATAATATTTCATGGACATATTTTGATTTATTGTAGGCTTTATGATCAAATTTTTCAGATAAATTGCAATACCTAAAAAAATCTACTCTTTACACTACTTTACTTTACTTAACTAACTACACTTTAGAAGTGTTGTTTTGTTTTATGAAAATTAACTTGGTCCGATAAGACCTTTCGAATGAAACCTATCAATTTATAAAAATTTCTTTATATTGATTATTTTTTATTACTTTAAGTACCTTTCGTTGATTAATCTAAATAATGTGACCATATTTCGAGGAAAGCAATGCATACTCTATTTTTACAAAAATAATTTCAATTTGATTTTGTGTTGACAACATTACAACGGTGTAACCTCCAAAGACTTTAAGATAAAAATACGTAAAATGACAAGTAAAACTATGATTAAACAAAGCAAGCACATTTTTTAAAATAAATAATTAAGCGATAAAAGAAAGTAAGTGAAGTGTGTTAGAAAAAGGGCAGTATGTTGATGTAATTTTCCAATGTTTTAACTAAGGATAGCATAGGACAGCTGCTACTCTATTTATTTTAATAAATTGATAGTTAGTCTAACTTCATATTTTCATATACATACAGTGTGGAACAATAAAATTGTTGCCCTAGAAAAGACTAAATAATTTCCTTTCTGTTTAATGAAAACCGGGTTTGGAGGCTATCTACAAGTAAGCCAGTTGTGTACGACTCTCAAGAGCGATAAGAGCTTTTTTCATGTCCGAAAGTTACAAAATGTTCAACGAGCGATACCTCAAGTAGGTTGGAATAATTTCTAGTAATTTTTATGACATATTACTTAGTCTCTAAATAAGTAGTTTTGTCGAACTTGTTAAAAATCTAACAAAAACTTAAAAGTTAGAAAGTTATTGAAAAGGAAAATACGCTTAAAAGAAAATTCACAAAATAATATCTTGTATGTTATTAATAAAGACTAAAAAAATATAATCTATATTTTCGATTGGAGCAAAAAAAATATATTGCATAAAAATAGCTTAATACCTTATTTTTATTCAAAAGAATTAAAAAACTGTTCGATTTGTATAAAAAAATAACATGAATACGTGCAACATTTCTTTCTAGGTGGCAGTTTATTTCTATTTTATAAATCGTAATTATTAAATTATTGAAGAGATGTCATCTAAGTATAAAGTAATCACTTGTGCCCGTATTCCTTGAAAGAAAAAAAATAACAATGAAAGTTTCTTCGGGAAATTGGTACAATTGAAATATTAATGAAAGCAGAAGAGGTATTTAACATTTACCGGAGAACCTAATGAAGGATCATTGTATTTTTTTTACCAGGAAGAGTCGTATCTCATTATGATTTTAAGCCCATTCGTTTCCCAAAGTCATTGTAATAGGGAAGTTGTATAAAAATAAGTATACAGAATCATGTAAAGTACTATAAATATTGCAGTATACTCACTTTTATTCGTCAATGGAAGACTGGTTGTCCCTAATTGGGGTCTACGGGACGGTGAAGCGATGTTTGTCATATTTTTATGATCATTCTTAAGAATTAGCCTCATTATTCAGAGAATAGGTGCAAAAAAATACTTTGGTTGATTAAACATTAATTATTAATTACAAGTTTAAGGAGCACATACATCATGTCCAAAGTGAACGTATAGATGACAATGGGAGGATTGAATACACCAAAAATCCACAAGAATCTGCTACGTAATTAACTATGGACTTCTCTGAAGCAAAATTAATTCTTTATTCGTCAATTCAAAGACACATTCCATTTCTCTATATAAAGTTAACTTTTTTACTATTGAGAATTAGGGAAAGGGAACATCCAATATTTATATTTTTGATGAGGCTGAGTAGCTACATTTTTATTTAATGTTTTCTGTTTTTGTAATCTTGTTCTAAAATAATTTTAGGAAACTATTAAGAAAGGCTCAAATGGTGTGGCATCTCTCTTATAACATGATTAATATATCTTAGATGATACATCGTTATTTATGGTGGATTTGATGAAGTTTTTATACACTTTCCTGTTGAAAATAATTCAAAGTTTTAGCCGGACCGTAGCTTGCGCGTAATTTCTAAATCTTACTATAATCAACAAAAAATTGAATTTGTGGAAATTTAGTAAAATTTGTCATCATAGCATCTACTAAATTCAATCATATGTCCTAAAAGTAGAGTACTTCCCCGCAAATATAGTGGTATAATTGGTGGAAATTTTTAGACAAGTATTTCTCTCCTCTAAAAGGAATAAAGAACTATCTCATATTCATCTTCAAATAAACTTCTACACGTAAAAAAATTAGAAAACCTTTGTGTGAACTTCAGTCCTGGGAATTACCTCTCTCGATTCCTGAAGGTTATATTATAAAGAAAAACTTATCTGAGGAAAGAATAGAACATCTTATGAAGAATGTCGTTCTTGTGATTTATTGTAATGAAAAGAAACAACTTTTTTTTAAGTAATACAAAAAATGAAACGAACTTCCTCAACAAATAATTAATAAATGTTACTTTTCCTCGAAATAACGATTTCTTACCTACGTTCACTTATTCTCCTACATCCGTCACTATCCAAAGATTCTTCATCATTTTTATTTTCACCATATATTTATTTGGGAGAAGATACCTCCTTAACATTATCGGCTAATTTATTACAAGGTATCCCTTAAAATTAAATTGTTTGATATTATTATTTTATAATATAGAGGGGGGGGCCTCTCTATTATAGACTCAATATGCTATTTTGATTTTACAAGTAACTTATTAACTCATTTTGATCCAGAATAAGAGCTCTCACCTGAATATGCAACTGATGTGCTTAAATTACATGGAAAAAGAAGGAAAATGTGTTTTTCATGTGGAGGGTGTGATTTGCAGAGTAAATATTTGATGAATATACAAAAATATTGAACATGTAAGCATTACAGGAAAAAATATCTTAAAAAATCCTGCAAAAGATTTAAATGTACGAAATACACCAGATAAACTCTGTATGGTGTTAATTGTTTTTATTATAAAAATATGTTTTTTTATGGAACGAAATTTTAAATTATTTGCCATTAGAAAACTATTTCTAGAGAATTACTTCTACATTTCGAATTTGTCCCTCCATGTCAGTGTGTTCTTTTTTTCTCTTCATCTACGGATTCTTCGTCATTTCTAACTTAGTTAAAAAATAGTACCAATTTTTTGTTGATCATTAACATATTTTGGTTTACAATATTGCTTGATATAAGGTAATTATTATGATCTATTTATTTATCTATTAAATGCTCTGTGAGCTTAATATTTTAAGTAAATTGTAGCAATTTGGGATATGATATTTTAGATGAAGGAATTCTACTATTTTTTTGTTTTTTGTACTGCAAATCTCCCACATTCTTAGTACATATGTATGTTATTTAATATATATATTGGAATTGTCTCCCTGTTGAAGTAAAAATAATTCAACTCCCTCTTTGTTCAGGCTTAAGAATTTTTTAAAGATGAATTTCCTATAATGTTACATGTTATTATTTTATTTTGTTGTCCCATTTCTTCGTTTTTTAGGTTTGAGACTATTGGTTCTAATTTAATTTTTTTATATTGAATATAATTATTCTTAGCGTCTCATAAAAGTTTAGCCGCTCAATTCATAAAAAAATGGAGTCAGCTTAAATTTGAAAATGATACCATCACAAAATTTGATAAAGTAAGGATTGTGTGTGTCAAGTTAACAAAGCGATGATTGGTAAATGTTCACAATAAAATGAACATCTTCTTTTATATACATTTATATTCATAATAAAATGAATAATTTCAAAAATTTCAAAAATAAAATGTCATCTCAACTTAATTAAAGAATCCTACCACCTCCAATATTTTGTAGTTTCCTTCTTTGAATATAGCTTTAGTTAGAGGTTCAGCAACATAATAAAGTTTTTTGCAAGTTTTTAACATTTGCTTTCTAATTTTAAAACTATTAAAGCTAAGCATTATCATTCTAAGCAGAAGTTGATAAGTATGTGCTAGAAAGCAGGAGCTGCTTTTCCAGTTTACAATTTTTATAGGCTCTTTTATTTTATAAAGCTGTTATCAATATTATTGATAATTATGAATGAAAGAACATCCCCGTAATAACTAGAGTATGCACTCATGACAGACGGATAGTAACAATAAAGATTTACTCTGGAGTTATAAGTGCAAGTTCTTGTTGGACTCATAATAAAATTAAGGATCGACATCAAAGTAACTTCAAGCTTATATGTAATTTTTATATACAGAGTTTGATTTGTGTATATTCCCTCTCACGGATCTAACAAAATAACACGACAGTAAGGTTGCTCTCCTCTCATGCATTTTTCAAACTGTCAGGATTACCCTTTTGATTTTCAGTCTCTTATATTTTTACATGGCCGCAGCATAAAACAATGCAGTTCTATACATCATTGAGTATTTTATGGATAAATCTCAGTGAATTCTGTATTTTAAAGATTAAATTCCTAGTTAAGAACAGATATATTTTGAATATATTTTTTAATTAAAAAATGAAGATATATTATGTAGTAAACTCCCCATTAAAAAAGTTTAATTTCTTATAAATCATTTACCAAGTTGAGTGAAGTTAACCAAAGTCTCCCTTTTAGGGTATGATATAAATTAAAAACCACATTTCTATTAAACTTTACTTCCTACCGTGGAATCAATAGGAACTTGATTTGGTTTAATAAAACCTATATCCCAAAAATGGAAATCTTATCAATATTACATTGACGGTTTTTTCTATTATTCTGAATGGAAATATATTTATTTCTACAATAAAAAGTTTCATCAAGTTGAAATAGAAGATATAAAGTATAACTATTAATAGAATGCACAATTTATAATCTTATAAAACCAAAATATTTTTTTCTTTTATATTATTTTATAATGTATTATCATATCTCACATAATACAAAAGATTTTATGAGAAAAATTATTAATGATTAGTTTATCCATGAAAACATTTATGTTTTTAAATTATTTTTTCGATAAAAAATCTGTAGACATATGATATAAGTAGATAAATCCAATGAGTACTAACTCATATAAATCCATAAGAAATGCTCAGGGTTTATTTTTGTATTTTACACTCGGTGAATAATTTAGTACCTATTGTTCTCTCTTCAAGAATAAAATAAAATTAATCACACCCTTAGTAAATAAAAAAAATGTTTTTATGTAGTAATTTCAAATTTCATATTTTTAAACTCTGGTTAATGGTGTAAGTCCTAGTTCATGTTTAAGAATTTTTTAAAGATAAATTTCCTATAATGTTACATATTATTATTTTATTTTGTTGTCTTATTTCTTCGTTTTTTAGGTTCGAAACTATTGGTGGTAATTTAATTTTTTTATTCATTTTTTTGAATTGAATATAATTATTATTAGCGTAGTTCACATTGAGATTTTTTTCACTAAAAAAGGGTATACTGGGTATATATAAATGTATTAAATTTACATAAGTTGATTTTGAGTTTATTCGGCCTACATTATAATTTCCCTTTTTGGATTAGAATAAAAGTTTGTGGCAATTATCAGCACTTGATCGTTCATTCAAAAATATTGGTTTATCCACAAAGACTTTTTTAAAGATGGTAGTTTATCAGTCTATTGAGATCTACATATTCCTATTGAAGCCTATTTATATTGACTGTTCAAGAATTATTGAATGTATATCTTTTAGGAATTTGGCGACAATCTTTACAATCTTTTTGCCGGGTACAAAAAAAATTGCACAACCTATTTAAGTACTCAGAGAGTATGTAGAAGTAGTTTTGCAAACACTCTTCCAGAAAATCTCGGTTTGGGAATTTTCTACCAATAATTACATTGGTTTAACGTAATTACATGCAGTTAATCGATGCCATGCTGTTGGAACTACTCATTCAAAGTCGCTCATTAACAGGATGGCTTTTCATTTCGAATTCGGTAAAAAAAAATATATATTCAAGAACGAACACTGAATATTTAAAACAACTATTTGAAGAGAAGAAAATTTGATCTTCTAACAGCTTGTATATTAAAGTTATATAAGCTTTATGTTGTCCATCTCCGGATAAGTGGTTCAAACATCGTGTAATCTCCGACATACTCGAAATAATGTCATTTTTTTTCAGATGAAAATCAAATGTGTTAGTTTTGTCACACCAAGGATGAGTGTAATTATCATTTTGTATGCGATTGTAAATTTTTAAAACCTTTTTTATCAAGCTTTTGCTGCACTTAAAAATGATAATTTTAAATTCTAAATGTTCAAACAAAGTGAATCTATTTCTTTTTACGTTGGAAAGCAACAAAATATAAGAAATACGGTCATAGCAAAACACAAAACGTTTAGCATGCAAAGATAAGTTGCCATGAATTTATTTTATCAATATTTAAACTTCTATTGCATGTGTTAAGCAAGACTATTTAAGCTCTCATTTAATAGCGTGTTTTGAGTTGTATTTTTTTTTAAGAGTTTTTATTATTATTTAAAGTATCTGTGTATTTTATATCATATCATCAATTTAAAGGAATACCCTCTGCCCCCCACCCCTGTTTACATATATTTTGCTTAAATGTGACTCACTGTTGAACATTTCGTTCGTGTTGTACTTTGTAATTTATCGATTGTATCTATTATTTAATGAAATAGAGTAATGCATTTTGGCAAAGAACAAAAAGAATGTTTTTTTATCGGTTGATTTCAAAGTTAATGTAAGAACCACTCCAGCCTCCCCTACCCCAATTCCTGTTAATAAATAGTGGAAGGCTTCTAATGAGACAAAAATAGCTATTTAATATACAAGACGATGCTTTTGGATTAATGATATCTTGCAACTAAACAATTCCAGTTTTTTGAACAAGTATGCTTTTATTAATACATGATGGCTAATTGTATTCTTGCCGCCCTTTGCATACAAGTAAATAATTTCCTTCATTACCATGTTTATCTCTAAATTTATCAGAGTTACTTTAATGTAATCTTCGATTATATATTTTTATACACCAATCGGAAGGCTGGGGGCTCTTTCTAGTTTATAGATTAAAATAAAATACTACTCATATTGTTTGATCTTATTAGGTGTTATCTTCTTTGGAGTTATGGACTGGATATGATAACATTTCCTAAAAAAAAATAGATCTGTTAAAATTTGTCTTAGTTTTAAGTATTACTATATCCAACACTATGAGAAAATCTAGGTTTACTACGTGCAATAACGTTTACATTGAAATGTCTATGATATAACAAATATTTCGGAGAAATTTATGAAAATAGGTCTTTCCATTGAAAAAATGAAAAAAATTATGGGACGATTTAAGCAACTGAGTCTTCGGTAATTAGTAAATTTTATATACCTAGACATTTAAACACTAATACATAAAATAATAGTTTACCATTATGACTAACATTGACGAATCTAGTGATCACACATTCCACACGGTTTAGCTTACACGTACAAAAATAGCTTAGCAGACAACTTAATATTTTATCTTGAATATCATTAACAAATTGAATTTATGCAAATTAAACCCTCTCCTATAAAACCATCAAACTGATTCGAATGAATCCGTTCCACCTAGAAAAATACTAAATCTTGCATTAAAAAACCATGAAATTACCTAATTTTTTTACACTATTTAGGTGCATATTTTATAAATTGCATTGCTTAATAATATGGAAATATTTTTGGGGATATTTTTATTTCAATTATACTGCAGTAATAATAATAAACAAATAGCAATGTAGTTAAGCTGAAAATGCCTTAATGAGAGTTAAAAATTCAATTGAATATGCTATTTTAAAGAATTACTTATGTTTTGGAAATTATTATACACACCATTTTCGAACAATAAAAGACCCAAAATAGAAATAAATATTTATTACATTTAAATAGGTTTAAACTACAAACTTACAAGGTGATTCCAATAGTGAACATGACTATTTAAATAAATCGACAACATTTGATAAAAAAACTTAAACTGAAACTTAAAAAGACTTAAAATTGAAAAACAATTATATAAAATCACCACATTATCCATTTAATCTTTAGCAGATAATTTTTGTGTCTATTGTTGCAACCTTTACCACTTTAAATATTGCATACGGGATGTAACTAGGTTGTTGTTATTTATAATAATAATGAAGGTCAACTTGTGAGAAAATACCTAAACATATGGAGTTTATTACCAAATAAGTTGAAAATATTCAGAATTGTTTTTTGAAAAGAAAAAATTAATTTGTTCTTATGTTCTTCAATTACAATGGCGTTATGAACACCTTTTGAAATTTGAATTATAATATGTGTAAAAAAAAGAAATAAATTATTTTCAAAAAAAAAAAAAAAAAAATGCTTTTGTTATGTGTATCTCATATTCTATAAGTTGTATTTACGCTAAATGGTGTCGGAAAGATATGATTTTGTACCAAAAACTGATTAGACAGTTTTGTAATTGTTTAGTCTAAACTTTTTAAGCGCACGTCAGAGATGAGCACCTGCAAAAATAAACTTCCCCATATATTTTTACGTTTATTCTTCAATAAAGCTGAAAACGCAAGCCAGGCAACTGAAAATGTTTAGTTTTTATGGTCCTGAAATTTTTATAGCCATACATTCACATTTTTGGTTTCATTCATTCCGTTGTGGTAATTTTTATGCCAAAGAAAGAAGGCCAATTGTCAATACTGTAGATAAAATAATGGAAATCATCAAATTCAACTGTCATGTCAGCACTGTTTTGATTTTTTATGAGATATACATTCATGGGGGAAAAATTTAATAAAAATAATGCATTTATTTTTACTACATGTTTTTTAATATTGGTCCTATTCGAAAAATCGAAGCATTTTACGTCCAAGGGACCGAGAGTATATACAAAAGATTAGTTTGTGCATTAGAGTATTTTTTTTTGTGTATATAAAAGTTAATCCCATATATTTTTTGCTAAAATATATTTAATATCAAATCATAATCAAAAAAGATATGTGCTGTGATAAATGATGTAATGAAGCCATATATAATGCAATCTTGTAAATCACACGTAAATATTCTAATTTTTATTGACTTTTGCATTTTTTCAAGCAGTAGAGCTGATATTTTAACTTTTCATTTAGGAGAAGTTTGAGTGGGGAAACTTTTATTGCATAAGTAAATCAAAAAAGAGATCAAATAATTGTTGAGTTAAATCTCAAACATAATCATTGGAATAATCATGTAAAATTATTGAAAAATTAGTTTTTACAGTTACATACGCTTAGTTTGAATATAAAAAAAGATGAAAATAAATTATGGGAAAGAGGGAGAAGTTTCCATTTCTAATGAAAATGGAATAATAGTTTGTAAGCTATAACGATTTCTTTATTTGTTGAAAATATTATCAAGCAAAAATTACTTTCTCTATATATTTATTGCAATGTTTGTCTCTAAGCATGTTTGTAAGTACACTCTTTGGGTATTTATAACCACATCAACTCTTTCTTCCTTCAATCTAAAAGGATGTTCCATTAAGAAAATTAGACCATTTCATTATATGGCCATAGGTATTGAGTGAGTTGATATAATTTGACTGAATTGAGTCTATCATTTATTGTTTGCTACAAAGTTTGTCATTTGTTGTAAAATAGTCTATAAAAAGTAACGCTAATTCAGCTTAAGAGTCATCTAGTGAGTAAAAAACAGTGTCTGTAGTTTATTCAGTAATAAAAAAGTAGTCATTATTATTAAATCTCGTATGCGTTTTACATGTAGCATCTAATGTACGCCTAATATTAAAAAAGAAAGATATTTGTAGAGAATTAAAAAACAAAACAACAATATGTAAAACTGAAGGACATCTTATATTTTATTTCTCATAAACTCTATAATAAAATTGATATTAGAAGAGGTTTAGCAAAAAGCGTGTGTAATTAAAATTAATCCAGGTACCGTTATAGATAATAAAGTACTCCTTGGCTCATTATTTCATATTTAAAAAAATATCAAGGTATTATTATTTTTCTTTTAATTTTGAGGAGAGAACATCTAACTATTGAGTAAAAATGTGTGAGGTTGCTCATGAAATCGGAGAGTGATGATTTCTTGTGGAAATTTCTTTTATATTATTGAAGCAAAGCATATAATGCCCGATACTAACGTTAATAATATATACAAAGTCAAGAAATATGTATTCTCCTGTCCCTTAACGGAGGAATGTTCCATATTAGGTACATAAGTTTGTAATATAATATACAAATCAATGAAAGTTTATTAACAAATATATTTAATAATTTCATTATGCTACTCATCTTGTTATTCAACGAAAAAAAAACAACATCATACATCGACAAGTGCTTGTGTTTAAAAAATACACATTAGATGCTTCTGGATTATTTTTAATTATGGGCCAAATAAAGATAATTATTATTATTATTTGCTCTTAATTAATGGGAAGATATTATGGTTGGATTTTAAATCCAAAGATTGCGTTAAAACTTGATTTTTCTAAATAAGTAACATTCGGCGCACGAAGTTATACATTTCTATTATAAATATGATGACAAATTGATGTTTTACTATGTTCTTTTAAACTTCAGGCCTATCCCCAAGACTTTTTTTATGTACGGTATCCAGGATTGCCACCTTCATCCTACCGCCATTTAAAAAATATAAAATCAAAGAAGAGGAAGCAGAAGTAACATTGATCCGATATAGTATGCAAATAAAACAAGTATATGGTAGGGCAAGATTTGGTGGATCACCTTCTTGTGCTATATAGAATTAATATTTAAGCAAGAAAAGCGACCATTAGCTAATGTATCATTTCATTTATATAGATTTAGTTAGTTCCTGGTTGTTGTATATGTATCGCGCTCATTCCTTACAAATAAAAAAGAAAGACAGGATGCTTTTGGCGGTCATTAAACTTTCTGTTGTCTTTGGATATATTATGGTTGGAAAATCCTGTGAGTCAATCAAACGTAGACGTCCATTCCCAAAACTTTCAACAAATATAAATTAAAAAAGTTGTTGTATATCTTCGAAAAAAACTCGTTTTTATAATGTGGATCACCTGATTGGAATAATCGAAAAACAAAATAATACAAAAATAATAATTGCACTGGAAAAATCTATGTCTATTCAAAAAGTGCAATAAAAATCTGTTTTGAAAAAAATAACAATTGTTTCTCGGGCCACCATTCAAATAAGTCAAGTAGTTGTAAAATGGACAACGTATATATAATTAAGAAAGCTCATAAATTAATTTTAGACATATTATTCAATTTACAAAGTTTTAAGAATTTGATATCCGGAAAGACTAATGTTCTATATTAGGTAGATAACTTTTTTTTTTCCAAATACATAAATTATTCTTTCAAAGACAGTTGTTTCATATCAAGAGGTGCTAATCAAGAGGAAAACAGATTTAAAAAAAAAAAAAAAAATGGACCTGTACCTATTTAATCATTCAAGGAGTTAAGTTTATAATTTTTTCATCTATTGCTATTATATAATTTAGTATAGAGAATTGTTTTTATTACATATTGAGCAATACCAAGAGTTTATTACTTTTTTTTTTTTTATATCTAACTCTAATAGTATTTTTTGCGTTGATAGAGGATCTGAAATGTATTTCTTTGTATAAAATCTTTTGGTAGATTTTTTTAATATGATTTTATCGAGTTCTTTTATTCTTTTTTACGTTTTATATTACTTTTGAGTAATACCTATGAAGTTTGACAAATTATCTATAAAATTGTATATAAAACTCAAAGGGTAGGGGTTATATTTTTAATGTAAAAACCATCTTTTTAAGGATTTGTTCAAAAAAAGAATACAGCCTATGCTTTTCACTTGTTTATAAGCAAAGAAAATATTTTTTCACTAAGAAAAAGACCATTTGTTTTTATTGGCAACTATGGTGATTTTTTTCAATTTTGTTGAGGCAAAAATCCCTCAAGGTTGATTTAATAATTAATTAATGTAGAAAAATAGTTGTTAGCTCAAGCTGGATCTCAAGAGACGAGTTTCTTCTATCCCAATATTTGATACTAATACGAGATGTTCAGAGAATTACTATGGTGTTTAATCCAAATAATGATGGCAACTGATTATTATCTTTTTTTTAAAGATTTTTGAAGACGGGAGTTTTTTATATTTTTGTCTAATAATATAAACAGTACTCTTTGAGTCGTAGCTAGGTGACTTATTCCACATGACTCTGTGAGCTGCCGCCCATTGGTTCTAAATATCCCGAATCGCACAGTTAGATAAATTTGATCCAAAAATTAAAATCTTAAATATTGCAAAATTAGTTAAATGAAATCTCCACTCTAAATTAAGTCTTCTGGTGACATCAGCAAATATCTTCACATATATTTTCACTAAAATTTTAGGTAGTACAGTTAAGCCCTCCCCCCTCCATTGCGAACGTGGTCTCTTCAGAGCTGGAATGTATCTATATTGAAAAAAAATGCCCAACTATGTGTCCTCTTCCTTCAACGCCCTTTCTGCCACAGATGGAATAGCTCTATCCGTATTAATTATTTTTTTACCCTAATTTGGTATAATAAAGATTGCGACACCAAATGTTAGCAAGAGACTCTAAAGATGTCCAATTAGAGTTATGAGGGACTTTATTTGTCAATTTAATTTCTAAAATATTAACAATATTTTTTATACAACATCCCTCCACGGTTAAAATCGCCAGTTTCAAATAGGGAGGAGTATGGTTGTTTTTTCATTGTTCATAATTAGACCTGATATATTACTAAATATTTAAAGACATTCAAAATGCATTCAACCCTTTTTATAAGTTGACTTTCAGAGTTTCCATCCATCATAATTGTAAGTTCTTCTGCGTACAAATATAACAAATGTTTTTCGCTTCCAAAGATCCTATATTTTCTAAGTAGAAACCAATTTATGATCTCCATAGCTGCAAGAAATAGTAATGGGGATAAATGGCATTCCTACCTACAGCCCTGGCTAAGAGTTATGAGATTGCTAATATATCCATCAATCTCTATTGTCGATGATCCATTATATAATAGAGCTCGGAGGGGTTTAAAAAAACGTTTAGGTAACGGTTTTTTTACGGAAGAAAATTATGTTGTTTGGTATCAAATGCTTTACTGAAATCAAGAGCAATTATGGTGGTATGAACATTAGGGTGTCCCGTCAATGTATTTTTTTGAGCTATGCAAACACCAGAGGAACCAAAATTTGCGTAATTTTACACAAATTATGAAAGTAGTAAAAAAAAAAAGAAAAGAAGAAAAGTGCAACATTTGGAGGGCTCTACCGATCTTCAAAGATTTTTAAAAATTTACGTCTTCACAGATTGAAACTGTATGTCTAAAATAATACAAAAAATAATTTTGAGAGTTATTTATGGTTAAAACAAGAAAACTCGGTAGAGTGCCAAACCTCAAACTATAGTCATTTTTTGGTATGACCTTGAACTTGACCTCTCAAAATGTAATGGACTCTTACTGTGCCCATATATAATCTTAGTACCAAGTTTGATCAAAATCAATCCGTAATTTTTAATTAATTATTATATTTTATTGTATTATTAAAATAAATGATACTAAAATCTACTGGTCTTCGAATTTTTGTAAAAACTTACGTTTTTTCCATAATTAGGTTAATTGCCTAAAATAACAAAAAAAAAAAAAAAAGAATATTGAAACATATTTTATTATTAAAATTCATAGCCCAAATATAGAAAAAGAATATAAGTAAATTAGAGGTTATAATCGAATACAAAACTCAGAATTAAAACTTATTTTGGTTATCAAAATTTGCAATTTCTGCTCAATATTGCAATATATTTCTTATTAAGCCAGGGAAAATTCACATAGAATTCCATTCTGCACATGTACACTTCTTCATTGATAAACACCGATCCAGAATTCGGGCATTCTACTGTCAAGAGGGATTTTATTTTATTACTTTTCAATTTCACTACCTCGGGTTTTTCTTCTAGATAGAGCATGCAAATATATAGACTATTCTTAAGAGATCAATTAAAAAATGGGTTTTATCCTTGGAATATTGTCGTGACCGTATCTTAAATTGAAAACGATATAGTGTGTTTATGGGAACGCTATTTTTTATTTATTTAAAGTTTGTACTTTAAGTTATACAATGAGATACTCATAAGCTTTTGAGTATATTCGTATTGTAGCTATGAGCCTTTGAATATAAGGCACCTACTTTTAACTTGAAACAATGTTAAGTTAAAAGCTTGATACATCCATTTTAAAAATAGTTATATCATTTTTTAACATAGGGTTTCAAAATGTATTCCTTTCTTCAAAACCAAACTCTCAAAAATACTTTGAACCTTAAAAATAGCCAAAAAATAAATAAAAATGGGTGGCCTTTTACTGAAGGCCACAAGGCAAACAGGAAAAAAATAGGGCCATATTTGGAATCCGACTCTATTAAATTGAGGATATGCTGTTCTAAAAAAAGTTTTATTAATTGACCCTCCAATCAAATTTATTTCCTGGGCAATCAAAAAATTGCTTAGGTGACGGTTGATCTGTGCATTTTTTCTTACGTAACTTTATCTTTCTAAAACCATCAAGCGTAAACCAATTGCAATTATACACCGTTGTTAGAACCATTTGTTACAAAAACAATATATTTGATTCTACTAAAACTAATATTATAAACATTAGGTTACCCAAAAAAAGACAAAATGTTATGACGATAATTAATAGCACACAGAAAAATATTTTCTTTTGTTCCTATTCTTTTATTGTGTAATTCATGTTTACTATAGATATAACTAATTAAACATTTAGTTGCACCCTTTTTCCTTATAATATATAACTTCATTTCAAGGCTCTTATAACTAAATTTTAATGGTATTTATTTTCTTACATATTCAATATTAATGCTGATTACTAATCATTTTTATTGCCATAAAGTATATTTCCTTTTGTTGAACTAATTTTATGCACTATTTTTGATAAATACATACAAATGAAACCTTGTAAATATCAAAGTTTTGAAAAATATGATGAGAGAAGAACAGCTTATCTGTCAAGCCTCATGATGTTTCATTAAATTAGTTTTGAGCAGCTATGAAATGATGGAAATAAACTCTAATCTGTATCTAAAAAGGACATATAAAAAATATTCAAATGTCAATCCTCAATTTTATTCCAACTCCAGGAAGGACTTACACATATAACTCTACAAAAAATCATCTGTGTTACTTTTCTTAATTTCACTTTATATTTAAATGTTTTTCCTCAAGAATAGAAGAAGAATATTTACAGTTTCAGAAAATAAAAAACATTTATCAGGTTTAACTTACAAAAAGTATTACACCCGTCTTAGATAATATTTTTGACAACTCTAACATTTCCTTCAACTTAGAACAAATATGTTTATGTATATCCAAAAAACGAAACACGTCTATAAGGACTTTTTGACGTCCGGAACGTCTTGTCAGCTGATGCACGGTGCCAGTATCACGGAAAAATCTCATAGGATTTTAAACGATAATTATGACTGAAAACATTATTAAGTGCGGAAAATCCAAACTGAAAGGAAAGTTAATACGACATGAATATCAAGTCTGGGAGTAATTTCAATTTTCGGACAAATATTCTGGATTTACCCTAGTGTTTACAATTTGGAATCCTATGAAGTTTTGATTGGATAGAAGGGTCCTTGTGGTCATTCTTGTACATCAAACAGTTGTAATCCATTAAGACAGAGGTCGGAAGAATTATTTACAAAAAGTTTTATCTTACATGTAAATTCTTTACACAGGCTTTATTCAACTAACGTTTGTATTTTCTTGTCATTTATTTACACTATTTATAAGATAAGTTTTCCTCTGAGTGTTCTAAATAAATGTCCAGGAGCAAAGACGAAATTTCACGATTTCTAGTTGGTACGTAGAAATTCTTCTAGATCCTGTTTTACTCTGGCTGGGACACTTTTTAGCATATTCGTGAGATTTTTCCAATGAGAGTAGGAGCTCATTTTTTAGTTTACCTAAGGGTAACTAAAGAAACCGTTGCTCATATTTTTTTAAAACTTTTGGTACTATATTGGTAGAGTTCCTTTACATAATTTTCTCCCTATCATATTTTACGGGTCTTTAATTCTTTTTTATTACATATTTGCAATTAATTAGCACGTTTTACTATCAAGAAGAAAAACACTCGTCAGCACGCTATTCTTTTCTAGATGCAAATATATTACAAATTAGTTTCAACAATTGGATGTTGATAAGTTATATGTCAAAAAAACAACAACAACATATTTAAGAGACAATGATAAAAATATAACAAAATTAAATATATCAATATAATCTTATAGCTCTTTAAAGTTGAGTAGTGTAGGATTCAAAAACAAAGAAAAAATGAAACAGTCCCTAGTGATCAGATCAGGATAATATTTTGGTTATATTTTTTTATGATGAAGGATGAAAATTCGAGGCAAAATCATTAAATGATATTTTGTTCAGGGATTCATACATATATTGTATACTTTACATAAAATGCAGCTAAGGTTCTTATTTTTGCTGTTTATGTACTTATGTCATAGTTATAGTTAATGTGTTATAGTTTATAAGATATAATAAAAAAATATTCAGTACTTTATCAGAAAATAACTTTAAGAAACGTATATTCAATCATATTATGTATCCATGACCTCCACAAATGGAAATTATAATAACTATTTAAATTTTTCAAATTATTATCTTCAAATTTAGTTCCAAACAAACAAATCTTTTACCAGTGCCCTCAACGTCAGTGTTAATTAGTACATCAAGATACTGGAAGATCATATTAAGGCCTGAATTAAGAAAGTTGTAGCTGGAAGGCCATGTTTCTGTCAATAAGACTCTGTTCTATGCCACAATGCAAAGAAAACGTTGACCTGCTTGTCAGAATTTGTTGAACCCAGTATTTGAATTTTCAAGCTCACCCGACTTCAATCCATTATACATCTTAATGTGGAGCATAGTTGAATAATATACCAACATCTCACTTTGCAACACAAAATCCGAGATGATGTCTAGGACCCAGAAGGTGTTGCAGAATATGCCATAAGAGACTGTTATCAAGGCCTGATCTAGTTTCTGAAGTGTAGTTGAGGCCATTATTGACACCAATAATTGAATAGTAACATTTAAAAAAAAAATCTAACTTTAATATGGCATAAGTTTTTAGTTACGCAGAAAATCAATTTTCTTTTTTTTTAAATAGTAGAGATTGTTAAATATAAGCTGCACGCCATGACTGTATATACTGGGCCGTCAATTTTTTTTGCAACAAGACTGAATCCCCTACAGCATCTGGTGGCAAATTGAAAGCAAGGACTGTAGACAATGTCATAGCAGTAATGAGTTCCTAAAACAATCAGCTAAGAAAGAGTGGCGATAAATGTTGAAGCACTACCTTGCCTACGTGTGAATAAAGTAATAAATAGTTCCAAAAATCTCTACAATTTCATTTAAGGCTGCTAGATGTAATTAATTGTTTAACCTTCATTATGTTCCGAGACTTTCTGACGGCCTGACATATATGAAGTAAATAAATAATAGAGATTTTGTCATTTTTTCTTGATTTTTTTTAGATTCCTTTATGTTGACGCACCACATATATATGTAAATTAATTTTTTCTCATATTGTTAATTGATCAATATGAGAAATTATTAAATTAATCAAAATAGTATTATTGTATTAGGTATGAACAAATATTTTTATTAAGAAGTTGTAATTTGTTCACGATATTTATAAAATATATGTAAAGTATTTGATGCTCAAATATCTACTGATTATATTTTAAATTATTAATAATAATATGAAAAGGAGAAGTTGAAGTGATCAACGTGATCAAATCTAACTTCAACAATACTCTCCCCCCCCTAGACAAGAAAAAAAAACACATTATAAACAAAAGTAATTATAAAATGGATCTTGTACAGCATACAATTGGAGATGCTGGTAGGATCTCCGCGATTCTAAAAATAGGACGGAGTATCTCTTTGGAGACATTGTCGACTTTAGCGTCCAAATCCAATTTAAAATAACGCTCGTGCAATAGATTTTCTGAATTGCTTATTTTTAACGAAGGCGTAGTCAGCCTTGCTCAGACGATTGTCGAATGTTTATCTCTGGGTTACTCGGATGGGGGGAGGGGTTAGCCACCTTTTCATCCTCTCAAAGAAGCACTCAGCATTGGCATCTGCCTTAGGAATAGGAAACGAGTCGAAGAAGTTTGGAGTTAAAGATCCCTTGCAACCAGTAACTTACTTGAATGGCAACATTTAGACTCCATTTTTATTTAATTCCTCAGTCCCCACAATACAACAGGGAAAACATTCATCCTATAAGTTTTGTTGTGGAAGACTGCAAGTAATGATTCTGAAGCACACTTGAGATATGGTTAAACATTAAAATTTAATTATTTAGGATCATGGATTTTTTTATCGTCTATGACATTTTCATCAGGCATGTCTCAAAAGGTTTTAATTTGTGAATACTCTAAAACTTTCTCCATCCAATGCCCACATAATTTTGCCAGCACCCATTTACTTCCTTTTCTAGTACATCTCTCATCCCAGTATCAGACGCATATGATGAAAGGGCTACAGGTAACGAGTTGTTCCGGAATGAAAGTGGAGTACTTGAGGATAAACTGTGTTTTATACCATGAAAAACTCTTTCACATTCATCAATTCCATATAAATTTAAATTTTTTCTTTAAAACTGGATCACTGTCAATTATGACAAATTTTTGATGAATTGTGAATAGAATTGAGCTATTCCTAGAAATATCTGTAAATCATTTTTTTGATTTGGAGATGAAATTCATTCAATACCTTTCGAAAGAAGAAGTTTAAATCTTGAAAAAATTGCATTTTTTAAGCGAAAGTACCCATCCAGGAGTTTTAAGCCGCGACAAAACTGAGTTTGTGGACTGCCAATGTTAACCCCTGGTCCGAAAAGCAATCTATATATAATCGTGATACATAAGATATTTTCAATTCCTCTCAAAGCAGAATTGATGAGTCGTCGAATGTCTGGGCCGCATTTTTAAGTCCAATAGCATTCTCAAGTACTCCTACAATCCAAATGGCGTAATGATAGCTGTTTTACTGATAGAGTCTTCATTGATGGGTATTTGATTGTAAACTCTGAGCAAGTCCATTTTATTAAAAAATTTCATTTCTCTGATTCTTTTCATCCTTGCAGAAGATGATAGCCCTTATCAGACTAATATCATTTCTTCGCTCTCTCATAAGCGAGATACTCCATACTATTGGGAATAATATTGAAAACTCACGCAGGAATGCTGACGCCATAAGACTGTATTTTACTTTGGTGTGACAAATCCCCCTCGACGCAGAATGAAGTTCAATTTTCGGGAGACAGTTCTTAACAATCGAAGAATAAAACCTGGCAAGGAGAGTTCCGCGACGGTCATTGCTAAATTCATCTCTTCTGTTCTAACTGACCATGCCTGTTTTTGGGGAGACAAAGGTGGTGAAGTTTTCTTTGGGGGCATTATTTGAATCACGTCAGGGTCACCAATGTAAAGTATTTGATCTTCAAATATCTACTGGTTATATTTTCGATTTATAATAATAAGAAGAAAAAGGAGAGCTAATCAAATTGATCAAATATATCCTCATATATATATATATATATGAGGATACATACTCCTGTAGATAATATTAATTATTTTTTAAATAAACATTATTTTCTGTAAAAAAAAAATCTTAATTTTTTTTTACTACTACTGGAATAATGTGATAGATTCAAGTTATAAAAATACATGAATAAAAAAAAAACCTTGTAGGATTATGCATATCATTTTTTTAATAATATCTAAAAAGGCAAACTAGGGATTTGCATAACATTACTTTAAAGTTAAATTATGAAATAAATGATAATTATATACAGATATAACATTCAGAAATTGAATTATTTAAACTTGTTGTCTTTCTAATCAAAGGTATTTTTTCCCCTTTAGGTATAATAAACAATATAAAAATAATTCCGAACGTATTATGTAAATTTGACTAATTTTAATGGTTTATATTCGTCATGAAGTGTCTAGAGCAATATTTATTTTCGAAACTTTAACTTATGATTTTCCATCTTATTACATTTCATTTGGTGAATTTTGATAGAATTAGTTTCAAAATAAATAAATAAACCATTTTAGATTGTGCAATTGAGATTACATTGATAGTCAGGTGCTAAGAAAATAAAAATTGGTTTTATAAACGAATCTTATTGAAAGGGAATATCTTTATATATATGTGTGGCAGCATAATTTTTTTTTCTAAAGATATTTAAAAGAAATTAATGTTTGAAACTTGGTCTGCAATAATGGAAGAAAAGAGTACTTATTGTCATGACTGTTTATATGGAGGGACAAGAAAGGCAATTTTTTCTTCTCCTTCTTCTTTTGAGACGGTATCCAATAAACATAAAAGCAGGATTGGCCCTATATAAACTCTTCTGTTATTTTTAAAGGTGTTAACACCATTTTTAAAAGGAGCAAAACTCATCAATTAGAATACTTTAAAAATGGTATTTAAGTCCCGGGCCTTTAAATTTTTAAATCTAGTAAGCGACGTTATTTATAAAAATTGCATTTCATTCCTATATAAATATAATTTTATATTGCATTTGATTATTCAACTCCCAATAATGAAACTTAGCTCGCATATCTAAAATCATCAATTTTTAAATAAGGTCAATAGACTTAAGCAATAAGTGTATGGATATAATAGTAACAATTGTGTGATCTTCAAAATATAATAATTATTTTAGGTTTGTACATTTAAATTAAAATGTTAAAAATACTGGCCAAGAAAAAATATGTACCTATCTTAAGATAACCTTAACAACATGAGTTTGATATAAAATTTGTTGATTTTATAGTAAAAATATTAAATTTTTATTTTTGTAATATTTTTTACTAAATAATCGTAACTTTATTTTAATTTTGCGAATCAAATTATTAATTTGCAGTTTTGTAGCGACAAAATGTAGATTGGAAATGGAATGGATCAAGAAAAAAAAGTCAAGTTCGACCAATCGAAATGAATTAAAAAAAAAGTATTAAAATCCAAAGGAATTACAACAAAGTGGTCAGTACTAGAATTCTTGAAAATAATACCTTTATGCTTAAAGGTCAAGAAAGTAGGCCGGGAAAAGAATATAGAAATGAGGAGAAGGGATGGTTTAAGATCCCTCTTCTTTCTTACGAAGAAAGGAAAAGAAAGAATAAATATAAACGATATGCCATACACAAATTCGGCAATTCTGTGAGTCCAAGTACTACGGTTGACCTGGATTCCATATGTATTAGACGCCCTTATAGATCCCTATTTACTTCAGTCAGAAGGATATTCCGTAGTGAACTACTGCCGAAAGTAAAACTTCCATACTCTATTGAATTAAAAGACATCAAGGAGAAACATTTGTAGCCCTGGTCAAGCCCAGAGAATTGATGAAAGCCAAAAATTGGCCCATTCACTTCAAAATAAGGATATCGGAAGCGAGGGAAGGGATTCTGTCTGACTCAGTAAAACAAGAAAATTGGACTCATTGCAGCAGTTACTGCTTATGGAAGAGCACAACAGAGGGTTGAAGAGAAAATGCAAGTCTCAACCGCCAGAGTATTTAAAGATTACATCAAAGAAACACTCGAAAGGCTGTCATCAAATACACCACACGTAATAGTAAAAGTCATTGGAAGACCAAAAAGTATCCCATGGTTCCTTCCCATTGGTAACCATTGCATACGTATACATTTCAGTGGGAGTTCGAAACAATGTTCCAAGTAGTATAAGTTCGTCATTTCTACATGATATGCATGCATTGGATAAAGTCACCTTCTGAATATCAAAATATCAATAGATTCCATAAAAGTGGCAATAGTCTAATATTATATAATGCCGAGCAAGATCGGAGCAAGGAAAAGCGGGTATGGGTGAGGAATGTAGCGAGGTGATAATATTGGAAGACGAGGACACAAGTGTAAACAAAGGAAATAAAGAAAAGGCATCTCTAGAAAACACGGAAGAAATAATTCTACCAAATCAGAGAATGACACAAGGAGAAAACTATACAGAAACTAACCTTGATGATAACACACCTTCCCAGTCGGGTGAGATAAAACCAGACGAAAATTCTATTATAGAATCAGTGTATGAGCGACAAAATAACCAGTCTTAATTAAACTTCGACAAGTGATAAACTTGTGCAACTATTCAAATTTGTTCAAACTCAATATTTCCTATTCATTTGTCGGATATCTATCATTATTAGTCTGTTTTTCAGTTGCAAAAAATTCCCCTTCTACGATTTTGTCAACCTTCTCCGATGATTGACTTTGTTCTTGATTTTCCACATCATTTGAGTCCTAACCTCTTTCGATTCCTTTTATTTTTGAAAGTTCACAGTTATCATCTTGATCTATTCCTCTATTCTCATCGATATACTCTCCACTTATTCAACCTCTGATTAATCCAGGAACAAATACGATTCCAATTACGCATATGGTTTCTATCCCTATTCCACTCTAGGCTCAAAATATTAATAGTTGTTTTTATCCTGCAGGTACTGGTACAGAGCTCTTTATTGGGGATACATGATCCTATGGGGAGAATCGATGTCTATTCTTTGTTCAGCTCTATACCAGATATATTTCTAAACTTGGAGAATAAATCAACAGCACTTCTATCCTCTTGATTAACTGGGGCTTCGAGTTAGCTTTTATAGTTAATGTCACATCGTCTGGGAATTTGACTCCAACCCCAATATGTTTTTTATTATAACCCTTGCCAGCTTTTCAATGGCGGCTATAAACAAAAGAGAAGCAAACGAGCAGCCTGGTCTACAACTACTTTTCAATAAGATTGGATCATTCCTCACCCCATCAATCGAAATTGATGATGTACTGTTGAACAAAAGTGCATGTACCGGACTAAAAAACTTTATAGAGAGCATCCTTTCCACAGCATGAAGAATACGATAATCAGAAATAGAGTCAAAATCTTTTCTAAAGTTGATCCCTATGATACTACCAAACTTGTTCCTTGATTTAATAGAATCAATCACAGCTTCAATATTTCGCGAAATATCTGAAATTCTTCTGTGCCTTAAAAACCCTTTCTGTGCCATTCCAATTTTTTTATTCAAGATAGACTGCATTTTGATCTGCCAAAATTCCAGATAAAAGTATATAAGCCTCATTAAGAACTGTTATTGGTCTCAATCTCTTTTAATCAGTTCCATTACATTTTTTAGGAATGAGGACTATTCTTCCATTCGTTAAAGATTTTGGCATTTTAACAAGCTTTTCCATAACTTTACCAATGTGTAGGATATAAGGTGGGCTTTCCTCAGGGATAAGAGTAAACAATTCCACAGCAAGACCATCTGGACCAGGTGCTTCATTGCATTTGAGTTTTTTGATAAAGTAGGACACTATTCGTTCCTTGGAGAAAACCTTGAACATATGAAGAAACCTTAAATGATTGTTTACATGAAAAATTCAATCTTTCAGTATCTACAATTTATTCAAATTTTCTATGAAAATGATTCAGGATATCAACTGTACTTATTAAAATTTTCCCATCATAGATTATCTTCGTTATAGAATTGAAAGCAACTTTATTCTTTTATTTTGATCATTTTCAACAATTGTCTTTCCTGCCATATTAGCAACAGCAACTTCTGAGATTCTGAAGGAGTTGATAGTGCCAGTAGTATAAGTCTCAGTAAACAATTAACTTTAGCGAAAACTTTGGACAATTTTTTCTTGATTTATTTTATAAATTCACCTTAGATTCCTCACGTACACTAAAACAGTGCATTGAATAATGTGACATACATAGCATAGACTCTACTTGGGTAGATTAATGAAAAGTGTTGAATCCACCTAACCAATTTCCTTTCAGTCTTTCCCTGAATTTTCCATAACTGAGAATGTATTGGGGGAATCTAAAATGTCTTGGTTTCCGGCAAAATTGGAATTCAAGCTCCACTAAATAATAGTCTGAAGATGGCTTAGGTCTGTAAAAAGCCTGTTTCATTTGAGAGAAGAGAGGAGGGAAGACTGGAGCTAAGTCTATTCTTTTAGATTGTTTACCTCTTCCCCAAGAAATATTTTGATGAGGACTCAATTTCTTTATACAGTCTATAAGGCTAAATCTTATAATGAAATTATTTAAAATTGCTCTATTACGATAATTTTTGGACGGATTATCTAAATTAACGTTAAGATCTCCTAAAAATTTTAGATTAGATAAATTCTTTCTTTGATTGAAAGAAGGAGGTAGAGTGCTCATTAGGACCATATTAATTTATAAATGAAAATTTAACACCATTCGCCATTATTCCTATTTTATGCCACTCACTTTTTTGCGAATATTCTTTCAGGCAAGATATTTACATTGTATTTATTTTTAACAAGAGTTAAAATTCATCTTTTTGAATTAGAGCCTGTAAAAAAGGAGTGAATTTCTTTTGAACAGGCGTACTGGGCAATTAACATTACAAGAAGTAGACACGTCAACTTCAATGTCTTGAAGATAAATTATGTCTTGACGCATATCGGCGTTTTCAATACTTTTCTCCTCTAGTATTAATTGATAAAATCTTATTCATACCCAGATTTGATTTTATATCATTTGATATTACTTTAGGAAGAAAAATCAGTTATATGTATTTGCAATCTTTTTTTCTGACAATGTAATACTGGCAGTTGAAGTTATCATAGAAAAATATATATATGAATATCAATGATTAAAAACTAACAAACATTAATTTTTTCGTGCCTTCCTGGGAATTTCCTATTTCTGTGGGGAAGGACTAGTATCTGGAGCAGATCTTTTTCTAACTGATACTGATCTTGTACGTGAGCTCATAGTATGTTCTACATTAATAAGGGGGTTCTTCTTAATCGGCTTTAAATTTTCAATTGAGTGTAATGAAATATTTTCCAATGATTCAGAATTGTTGCCTTCATTCCCTTTTATAGGCGTAGTTATACATGATTCATCATCGACCGAAAATGAAGGTACTTATTCTGGACTTATTTTTGCATTACAAACCTTGTTCAACTCTTCAAATTCGTTCAAACTCAACATTTCCCACTCATTTTCCGGATATCTATAATTATTAGTCTGTTTTTCAGTTGCAAAAAAAATCCCCTTCTACGATTTTGTCAACCTTCCACGATGATTGACTTCGTTCTTGATTTTCCACATCATTTGAGTTATAACCTCTTTCGATTCCTTTTGGTTTTGAATGTTCACAGTTATCACCTTGATCTATTCCTCTATTCTCATCGATATATTTGCCCTCATTCTCTTGACATATTTTATGGGGGGAAAACCCCACAACTCCCATTTAGGAACTAAATTCAAAATGAAGTTTCTATTCCTGAGACCCTGTATCCTTTCATTATGAAAGACATTTGCTTTTGCTCGGTTCACAATGGTTCCATACTTCTCAAAAATAGAATTAATTTCTCTTTTCTTCACATCTTCATGAAGCGAATGAATTGTAACATTTTTTTCAAAAAGAACTGGATTTCCAGAAGCATCATTACGTTGATATTTTAGGTTTCGTATAATAACTTAGATACCACCTCTATTTCCATTTGATTTTCTCAATATAAACTCCTCCTCTACTTGAGAGAAAACAATACCATATCTAGCTCCTTATTAATGTCAATTATGATAATATTTCTAGACCCTGGACAAACGTGAATACCCCGAAGAACTAAATGGAATAGTTACAGTTTTCCAAAGATCAACTTCGATATAAGTCGGCCTTTTAGGAAAATGATCTCCCTCAATTGGGTTTAGATCTATTATAATCTTATTCTTCATGGCTTTTGATACAAGATCTTTCTTATGTACATTAAGATAATTGTATTGAGGATAAGACCCACTTAAAAAATTTGTTCATAATTATTACTTATTATTCGGAATATATTATAGGGTTAAAAATAAAAAATAGACCTCCCGTGAGGAACGAACAATGATGATATTTTTTTAAGGAAGAAGAAGAAGACTAGAAGTAAGTGATGCTCTGGAACAGATTTCTTCCTCAAAGGACCATCCACGAACATTATTGAAACACCAAAATAATTCCAGAAAAACACAGAATTTTACTAATGTAAAAACTTTAACGAAATCAGCAGCTCAACTCCCCAGATAGAAATAAACTATCAGAGCCTAGAGAAGGACGTCTGTTAAGACAAACATACACTTCTCTTTTTTTCCTGTATTTTTATCATTGACTTCATGTATGATGCAAATTGTGTTGTGTTAGTTGAAATTATCTTCGCTAGTAGTAATTGCTTAGCGCAGCAGGCGTTCTTCCTTTTTTTTTTTTTTCTCTTCCATTCTTCTCTTTTGAGATGTGGTGGGGGAAAAACAACAGCAGGAAAACACGATCGTACGTACATAAAAAGTCAGGTAAAAAAGCTATCATATGTAAATAATATATTTATGTCTTTATTAATATGGTTTTTTAATTGCTTTATAAGTTTAAATGTAAATTAGATTGTAACAAATAAAGGAAAAAAAATTAAGTTTACCAAAGAAGGGCTAAAAAAAAGCACCCGATTTTGGTCACTACCTATACCTTTCTTCTTTTTATTTATTATTGACGGTATAAAAGTATGTAAGACCAATTTTTGATTTTGTTACATTTGTAACCCCAACCGCGTTAGCCATTGCTAGGAACAGTTGATAGTCATTTGGAATCAGATCCAGACTGTAGGGTGAATATATAAAAACTTCATATCCGAGCTCCCGGAGCTTCTGGCGTGTCATGAAAGATGTATGCGGCCTAGCCTTGTCTTGATAAAACACAATTCCTATTCGGATTTATTTCTGTATCCATCCTTCCTCAAATGGTTCTAGGATCAATGTTCAGCTCCTACATGATGCTACAACTGCTAGCATGACGGTTTATCTCTGTATTTTCTTTGAATTATTTACATTTTCGACGGCAGTGCTGCCAGTGCTTGGGACATCATGCACCTCTATTACATTTAAACCAAATCGACCCGTATACATATCAAATTTTCTGGATCGCTTTCGACGCGTTTCTCTCTGTGAAAATATAAGATATTGCGAATTTCTTTCTTTGAGACCTGTATACACTTTAATTCAAGACTAAACTGGCTAAGCTTAATACTATCCAAAAAGTGTTTGTAGTATACATTCACACTTTTACAACAATGCAATCATTTGATGTGACCAATAATGAACAAGATATATTTAGTATAAAAAAAGAGCGGGAAATACGAAATTACTTTTTCAAAAATATTTGTTAAATCATGAGAATAGAAAAAAAAATGTATCAACTTTTATAAAAAGTGATTGAAGCCTTTTTTGCTTTTAGAGTCAGATGTGAATAACCAATCTTATGATAAAAAGTAAGTATATTCACTTTTTTTTGAGTATATATGTGGCGAACCATTTTTATAATAATCCCCATTTTTGGAACTAATACCCTTATTTAGGCAGCTAGCCTTAATATATTATACTATTAAATATATTAGTAAAGTAGTGATAAAATCAAAAAGATGGTTCAATAAAGTCTTTTATAATATTCAAATTTATTTTTTTATGTTATAATTTATCTTTAGGTTTGTTGTTCCAGATAATTTATATCTCAATTTTTATGTAAAATGATAAAATAAAGGAGATAATAATTAATCGAAAAGTTGTAACATTTGTTACAGATTTGTAATTTAGGGGTTTCAAATGCTTCAATTAACTATGTTGGTCATAGGTTATTGTAGGCGTTACGTATTTTATTTCCAATACTTGTCACATTATTATAAATAAAGATATCATTACAATTATTCATATTAATGTAATAATTGGTTTTTTAAATCCTATAAAACAGTTGGATCCCAAACTATACATCTTTTTTGTCAACTATTTCAATTGTTAATAAGTATATGTTTTCATTATTCGATTAAAAATAGCTTTAATTTTAGGGAAACTCTTTTGTAATAATAATGTTAGGGAATAAAATATACTTCTCTATGACTAAAGAATATCCATATTGAAATCTAATGTGAGATCAAATTGACATTGGTTATAACCTAAATTCATTTTTCACTTTTTATACTTTTTATAAATTACCTAAGCAAGTTAATCTCTGCGGAATAGTTCATTTTTAATTTTCTGTTTATTAACTAAAAGCTTGGTTAAAAGCCATAAAATAATTAGACACTTTTTTACAAAGTTATTGTGCTTTTAGATGGATTATTCAATTATTTTTTCAATATAAGTTTTTCTGGAAAATTAATTTAAAAAAAGTAGGTGTAGAGTTGTGCAAGTTTCTTTAGTTTTGGTGTTGTATTAAGGGTCGGTCCTTTCAGGATTTAAGTAGCACATAAGTAGTTTGTATAGGGGATTAAAAGTGAGGATTTTGTTATTTACTATCTTACACCTTCAATTGTGCCTATTTAGCGTCGTAAAAAGAGTAGAAGTTATTGAAATAACTTAAGTTAGCTAAAAGTTAATACAATTTCAAATTGTAATTAGAATCAGCTAATTTTTTTCAACCATACTTTTAGAGTGTGACCACATTTTAATTTCAGTAATTATTGAGCTTAAAGCTAAAAAGGGAATTTTAAGGTGTAATATACTATATTTTGATTTATCAAGAGTTAGGAGATAACAAAAAAATAAATTATTTGAACCGAAGTTATTAACTATTTACAGGATACTCGCTTAATATAAACGATTAAATGATAAGAATGTATCTCAAAGTGTTTATCCTTACATTACCATAAATAAACATTGAGGCTGGTAAATGTGAAATTAATTTTTTATTTCAAGAACTTGAATAGTATGGCATTGATACTCAGAGAAAATGCATTCATTGTGATACAACTCCGTTCCAATATTTCACCAATGGTTGGTTGTTTTCAAATATCTTAAGTATTATTGTCGCCGTGTCATGTAATGATGTGTTTGTCTTATGGAATATCTAGAAAACTGGAATACATAATATCTTCTGAATGCGTGGTGCAAAAATATAATCACGCGTTTAAAAAAAAACTGACAATCAATTAATATTTAATTTTATTATTTGTATTAGCTTTAACAACTTGTGCAAAATAATTTTTTTCTCTTTGTAAAAGAGTTTGTAAAGTAAACAAAGCTCTACTACTAAGATATAAACAAGTGATCAAGTGTGTTTTATGGCATAAGGTAGAATCTAAAAACCAAAAAAGAACCTTCTCTGAAATAAATACATATGACCTGACAGGAAAAAAGTGAAAATATACAAATCCTTAGTTGGGGTCTAAATTATATCAAAGATACGGCTTTTATTCGAAGTGGTTATAAGTTGCTTTTTGAGTCGACTGAAGTTTATCTTGGTAGGAACATTATTAAGCTTCAGTTTCGTATGTCGGAGGCTAGAAAATTATCTTCTTATGTCTTAACTATCTGAAAGCTGAGTAATGAACTGAGAACTGAGTTATGAGCTGAAAACTATTTGAAGTTAGTAATACCAGCTTACTAGTTCAAATATGAAGATATTAAAAAAATAAATAGAAAATAGCTCAATGCAACACATTTATATATGTGAATCAATGATTTCAATCCCCATAGATAATCTCAGGAATAAGGAATGAATTGAATCATTATTGTTTGATTCTCAATTACAGACAAATCAAGGCTAAATTTGCTTTTATTGTAAGTTAATAATGAAATAAAACTAATGAATATTTAAATATTTGTAGGTGGTAAAAACTATTTATCACTTCTGCTATCTGACTTCACAGATAATAGGTATTGCTCTAAGTGATAATGCACTAGGACCTGAGGAAAAGAAGGATCATGCAATAACAATCAATTATAAAGACAGGCAATTTGGCGCAATTGGAAAGCCTGAATTAAATGTTATGACCTGGTCCCATCAAAACCTAGTATAAAAGGTTTTGTCAAGTATTTTTGTTATATTTGATCTGTTTAAGTTTCAAGGAAACTGACTTAACATATAATATATTTTGTATCACCAAAAGTTAAAAAAAATCAGCGAGAATATTCCGTCGTTGAATTAAAGCCAACAGAGGGGTTTAAATCTGTTCTCAAAATTTGTTGATCATTTTTAAAATGAGTGGGGAAGGGAGACAAAATCTTATCAACTTGTGTCCAACTCTGGGAACATAATATGAAAAATCTCTCAAAAAATTCAATTAAGAATTTACAGTGATTATTTATAGAATATTTTTAACAACGTTTAAATTATTCAAGAAATGCGTATACCGGGTGTGCAAGCTATTTATGCCGTCATTTTGGCACGCTCTCTTAGGCAAGCTCGCCACTTAGGCAGCTGATATTTTTTAAAGATAGCTTGTTTAAACTTGCACCATTTCAAAAAGGAAATCAATGACGAATTCGTTGTCTTAAATATTTGGAATCTGGGTCCCGAGCGACAACATAACAATTGCTTGAACCTTGGGACTCAGTCAAACGTTCGTTCTCAAGGTTAGAATAGAATTGGGAGCCTCTTAAGCTGATTTTGAGGCAACAGGGAAAAAAAGTCTCTAACGAATGCTAAACAATTTTAACGATATCATCTAGCCAAAGGTTTGGCCTCCAATCTCGCCGGATATGAATCCATTTTTTTGGGGGGTCACAATCGAATGACGAAACAATCCAACCTCCTACAACATCAAATAAAAACTTATCAA
The DNA here is from genome assembly GCF_016086655.4 of Lepeophtheirus salmonis. NCBI lineage: Eukaryota > Metazoa > Arthropoda > Copepoda > Siphonostomatoida > Caligidae > Lepeophtheirus > Lepeophtheirus salmonis. Next base: position 27,638,671 of record NC_052143.2, read on the forward strand.
TCGGATTAAGAAGGAATTCCAGGATTTGTCAATGGACAAAGTGGCAATGTCCTGCTCACGCTTGTGCCCTACTATAGACTGTAGTAGATGTTTGAGTTAATTTTATTAAATAAAATATATCAGAATCCATCAAGCTTTCCAAACTGTTTTTAATCTGATAACTGGTTGGATAGAAAAATTATAGAAAAAAAATACTTCTTGCGGGACAGAGAGCTTGCAGACTCAGTACATTTTTTTTATATACTTGGTCGATTATACAGTGGCGTAGGAATCAATCCTCCTAGTTAAAATAAAGAAGTTAGAATATATATATTTTTCCCCACCCCTTAAAAAAAGACACCCTTTAATATAAATTCACTTTCATGTCGTCATCGTTAAAAATATTGATTACGACATTGATATGCTAAGATTAACACTTAATATAATTTTTTATCATTAGATGGGTTATGTATAGTTTGTTTTAAACGTTAAAAGGGTTTCAAACACTTTTTTAGAATTGTGGGGTAGCCTTTTACCTACCTACAAATTATTTTTACTTCAATACTTAGACATTAAAAAAATGAACACAGTCACAATTCTGATTGAAATAAAACAAGATGTATAAGTTTTATTTTTTTTGTGTTAAAGTAATGAAAGTAATTTGATAAAGTGCATTGGTAATGAAAAACCTTTGTTACTAGCAACTATATATCTTTAATAAGATTAATGAAAAAGATTGATTTGATGTAGATGTTGTTTAGAAAAGTCAATTTACTTCAAACTTATACAAATATTTTAAATTTAATAGAATTGAGTTTTGATTTTAAAAAAGGAATCGATTTTCCTTGTAAGAAATAGTTGTTTTTTGCATCAAAGTTTAATAAAATATAATTAAAAAATATGTGAATGAAAGTATATGAACGGTTTTTTGCTTAATAATCATTAATAATTTGTGCTAGGATAAAAGTCATTTTAAAGCAATTAAAAATAAATACTTTTTGTGACCCTACAGTAAAAATATATTTCAACTTCCAAACTGATAATATGTAAAACATTTTGTTGGCATATAGCGAATTATAAACGAGTAAAAAACAGGTTTGTGTTTGCTGTAGGTAGAGTAGCATGTTTATACAACAGAATTATTTATAAAAAGTTTATCTTAAATGAGTATTATATTTTTGTATTTGTCAAAGGTAACTCACAGTAGAACAGAGGATCGATATTGAAGTAGATGACAATGAAATTTCAACACTTACTAATTCAGTTATTAAGAAAGGTTGAAATTAATTCATATTTTGATATATTAATGCATAAACAATTAGTTTAAAAAAAAAACCTGAGTTCTGTAGCATAAGTACAATTCAAGAAAATGTCACTTGAACTTGATCGACGAATTTCCATTCAATCACTCCACGCAGTATGCCATTACCAAATCTGAAACGTCGGAGAGGAAGAAGGGATCTGTCTTAAAGGCCAAACTGGGCCTAGAGGATTTATTGAAAACAGTCCAGGTAAAACACCTCCAGTCCATGAGTAATAAGTGAAATAAAATTATTTGAAAAATTAAAGCAGTCTCCGATAACGGAGTAGAAGTTACTGCAGCAGGAATAGAGTTTTTTAAGAGATGGTATTAAATAAGAAAGTGGTGAAAAAGTAAGAAGATTTAAGGTGTTGATGGATTGCATTTAGAAATTAATGGAAAATTGAAAATCACTTTAGCTTTAAATTCAGAAAAAGTGAAGAAAAGTGTCAAAAAATTCCTGAAATATTTGTATCTAGACTAGTTTGTTGAGAACTGCGAATCATTTCAAAGTTTTTTCCAAAGCAAATGGCTGTATCTGTGGTGCAACCTGTAAAAAAGAAAAGAAAGAAATTTAAAAAAAGAAAGAAAGATGGAAGAATGTATTTTTTGTGATGAGAAAGAATTGATAACTATGCAGGAGCAACCAATGAAGATAAGCTTTAAAAAAGATTTTTAGAAAGACGTAGTTCATAATGCAAGAAACATACCGTTTACCTATTGAGAAGAGATGAAAATAAATAAATAATAATGGAATGGAAAGAATGAAAATAATAAGTAAAGTTGATAATAAAGCAGTACATTGGTGCCATGCATTTGGAGTTGTTCCCAAACCTAGTAGAAAATGAGAATATGTATGGATCGAAAGAAATTGAATGACCGAGTTAAGAGGCCAATACACCACATGGGAACAACTTAATACATTGATATTGAGTATTTCAACAAACATGGAGTATTTTACATTTTTTTATATATGTGCCAAAAATCATTCTTTGGCAATGCAGGAAATTATTTTTTTAAATTTTACCACCAATATTTGTACTGCACGATCCAAGATTAGAAATCAAACTTGAAACAGATGGATCGAGATTGAATGGATAGGGTTACATATTATGTTAGAGCCACAAAGAAGAATGGTAATTAATTGAATGTGGGTCTTTATTTTTATCAAGTACTGAAACATGAACTATGATGATGTTTCTGTATAGTATAGGCTATAACATAATGTCATATATATATATAGAAGGCTGACCTAGATTTTTTTAAATTACAAATCATTAAATTATAAAAAGTATTTTTTCGTAATTTTGAGAGATTTCTATATCTCCTGACAGACGTCACTAAATTAACTACATTGTTCCTTGCTAACTTATACGTATGAATTTTTGAAATAGAGAGGAATAATTAAAAAAAAAAAGTATCAGGAATTATAATTATAACTGGTGCACTTTTCTACATCAATTTTGTATTACATTTTTATATAACTAAAAATATATTTTATCCCAATATTTCATATATTAAAATCTGCAAAAAAAAAAAAAAAAGAAGAAACTATAAAATATAGATCAATTATAATAAGATCTAATATGCTAAATATTTTTTCAATCATCACCTGATTTAAGCGTGTCACTGCACTAAGCCAGTGCTCACACAAATTATTACTTATTTTTCTCAATGCACCTGCTTTTAAAGGTCTCATTTTAAAATTTATATGGACTGTTGAGTATAAAACAAAAAAAAGTGTGACATCGGGTATTTTTTATGGAATTAAAATCGAGAAAATAATGATTAATCTGCGATTCTGATTCTTATGTATTATTATTTATTACAGGTATTCAACTATTTATCACTTTTCTAAGTTATTAAAAAAATTATTAAATCTATCCATTATGATATAAAAAATGACCATGTTAATTTGTTACTTGAGTTTTATAATTATTTTAATAAAATAATTTATAATAATAAATGTTCTAAAACTGAGAAGAAACAAGTTTAACAAAAGCCAAACAAGAATAATTGTGTTCTAACCCCATGAAGTCGATGCAAATATTGTTAGCTTAGGGGAATAAGTTTTGTAAAGGGATCTACGAACCCTTTGCAAGTTTGACAAAAGCTCAGAACCCGTCAAAACTCTGGAACTACTCAAAACTTGGGATTCTCTGTTTTTCTTTTTCGAGCTCATTATAACATTTAAATCTTTCAATACGGACTTCCTTTCTCTGTGAAATTTAGAATGTATATTTTCGCACAGGCAAAACTATGTAGAAACTTGTTGACTTTTGTGCAATGTGTACTCTTAATACCAGTTCGTTTGAAAGGTAATTTTTGTTTGATGTTTTTAGACTTGCGGGAGTAATCAATATTACTTAGAATTATGTAGTTAAATAGGCATACATTCAAAAGTCCTCTTGAGACCAATAGACATACGACAAACTTCTCTGCATTAATATAGATGAATGATAATTAATAAATCAATATTTATTTCTAAATGCATGAGGGAGAAGCCACTTTTAAATATAAATTTAAATTGTCCAATTTGATTTTCAATCTACAATTTCATATGGCATATCCCTTGGGATTTAAGCTTCAACATAATTCCCATTCCTCTAGCACTTGCAGCATTTTAGTACTAGAGCATCATCTCAGTAACTATTTTCTTACTTGAAATAGTAGTTACAACTTGACGAGAATTTATTGCTTTAAATTTTAATTTGTATTCGAATTCGATGAAAATATTTTTTAAATCCATTTTCTGTCTTAAAGGATGAATGAGTAAAAAAAAATCTTAACTGTCTAAAAACTTTTATGTTTCTACATATTATCATATGCATCGATATTAATAAGCATCAGTACCACTAAAAACATTTTGGTTATAAGTTGTAACCAGACTATAGTAAAATATTGATTTGTAGACTATGTAAACTGTTGAGTTACGTTTATGACCATGATTCAAATAAGTTAAACCAATTTTAAAGTTAATTGTTGAAAATAAATTAAGAAAAATATTTTTTTATTTTCCATTAATTGCTTAGATCAGGGGTCGGCAACGCGTGCCACTGCTAGCATGTCGAGGCATATTCAATGGCACACAAAAATTATAACATATTCCCGTAGTTTGTGTGTATTTTTTTACCGTTATTCTTGTTAGTGCAACACTCAATGATTAGAAATGTTGAAGTTGGCACTCCATGTCTCAAAGGTTGCCTACCCCTGGTTTGATGAAGTTCTTTAAAATATGATTTTTTTGTGTGACGAGTTTTTTAGAGAACAAAAGTGTTAGGGTAAGTAACAATTATTCAGGCAAGTAACGAGTAAAGATCGTAATTCCTCGATTGTTTTTTTATAGAAACTGGAAAATCCTCATGAATCAAAATTTGGCTCGTTGTACATCACTATAAATAATATTTACATTAAGTAAATGTAGGTGATTTATTTGATAAATAGTAATTGTAAGAAATTTATAACAAAAGTATATTTTTTGAACATTATTTAAAATATCAAATAATCGGAATCACATCGGGATCTTTTACTAGAATTGCATTGAAATCGGAATTGGAAAATTTGATGGAATCGTTCCATCACAGAAATATTTAAAACATGTTCCGAAACGGCTTTCTCTTTTTAGTTATCTTAATGATATTTTTTGTTATTCAAAGCTGTGTTTCATTATCATTTTATTTTTGAGACAGCACATCACATAAAACAGTTATAACTAGTTCATGTGCTTATGAAAGACGTACAGTAAGAATGAAGATTTGCTCAGGAGTTATAAGATAAGTTGTTGTTGAAGACTGAGTAGAATCAAGGATCTACATTCGAGTAATTCTAACCTATTTATTCTTCCTATATACGGAAAGGGATTTGTGCTTATATTATTCTAGTTTAGTCGGACGTACTTCTCTCTACTTACAGAAATTGAGTGAGACAGCTGGAAAGATCAAGGAGTACGATGATATGGTTGGATACAAGCTAATAAATTATTTCCTACAACACATATCTCCAATTTTAGTATCCTGGTTAGAAAATTATATTGATCTCTTAGAAAGGTTAGCCGACAAATTGACGATTTGCTTAAGTTTTTTATACTTGCATACTCAATGCCCCATTCCAGTTATGGACTTTCAGAGTTTTTATGAGTTTGAAATTGAGCTTTTTGACAATTCTGATGGGACGTGAAGAGGATGAGTAAGATATTCTAAAGATCCATTACGGGTTCCAGCATGATGCTAAGAATAATGATGATCCTCGTCTTCATTGTTGTATGATTCAATCCAGAGTAGAACTTGAAGCAGACGAGAGTAAAAGATCTTGGAGAAGGAAGTGAGAGGCCTGAACTAGTGTTAGTAGATATATCGTATTACGTTACTAAATACCCCTCTTTAAAGTGAGAATAAAATGTCCGGAGATGCATTTTATGGGGAATTAATTTACTGGGAATGAAATCACCTAGCATCCGGTGGTACGTATAATATGCATCTCTCCCTATAAACTCTATATTGACAACTTAATATATAGAAATATATTGGCATTCTTTCCATATATTTATGCCTTCTTCTCTATCTGAGAAGGAATAATGTCACCTTGCTGATGTCCATAACTCAGTTTTATCCTTTATTGTACTCTTTTATTAACTATCTTCAACATTTAATTTTTTTAAAAATACCAAACCTTGTTTAGTCGGTCATTTGCACTAAGCGGTCAATTTTTTACTTTCCTTGAATGACTGCTTACAACATATTTAGCTGTAGTAACAAAGTGTCAGTTAAAAACTGGGTAAATGAATCATTCAAATAAAAAGCAAAATTTAAGTACATACTAAAAATAAAATTTAAGTTTAAATACTATTTCTTGAGTCATATTGGGAATAATGTTTTATATATGACTTCGAACAATTCAAATTTAATCATATTTTCAATGTACTTATACAAACAAAACTCATATTTTACTTTTTTATATTGACAGAGTAACAGAGATTTATCCCTTTCTTCCTCAAAAAAGATTTCAATCAAAAAATTGACAGAACAATTTCAAAATATATATTTATATATATATAGCTAAAAAGACAAGAACAAATATTGTATTATTAATTTGATTATAAATGGCAAGTCCAGACTTTGTAACTGTATTAATTAAAACGTATGTAGATGAATGGATGCATTTATCCTTAATCAATGTAAATGCAAACACGCTTTATAAGAAAAAAAGGGTTACAAATATGAAAATTTATACTAGGATCATGTAAGTTCTACTCAATCCTTAAACGCTTAGATAATCTATAGCTGATGATGACAACAACATCATTGAAGATATAGTTGTTGTTTGTCTGATATAAATTTTATTACTGTTGTATTTTGTGTCCCCATAATTTGTATGTGTAGATTTTTATTTATTTTTTCATTGTCTGTAAAATATAATTAATAATTTTGAAGAGTTGGGATAAGTAGATCTAGGGATCTAGATAAGTACTTTCTAATGTGTATTAATCAGAAAAATTATACTAAATTGGTGTATTAGTTTTTGTGTGGATCTAACAAAACTCAATTCTCAAGTCTTGCGTTTTCATGTCATACAAAAAGCCCGGCCAAAGTTATTTCTGAATCTAGTATGGAATAATATTATTTAAATAAAATAGATATAGCAAAAGGATATTGGCAAGTGCTTCTGCATTCATATTCCCAAAAATTGAAAAAAATCATAACTCCTATCGGGAGATACATAAGGTCTTCCATGGGATATATTTCTACAGGATATTCCTTTTTCTATAGACACAATAGAAATTGCCATTGATCTATTTCTCTTTAACAAGGTTGTGAATGATATGCGAAAAACCAAGTTCAATAAACTCATCACCCATGTTTGTACAACGTAGGAAAGATGTTCAAACATGCAATAACATTAAATAAATCTAAATCAGTTTTATGTGGTGAACATTAACTTTTTTGGATATAAAACTTTAGAGAACTCGATCAGAGCAGATTTTAGGAAACTTCAGCGATATTTGAATTGCTTATGCTAACAACTCGTACTGATCTCAGGTCATTAATGGGAGTAGAAAATCAACTTGGTGGATTTTGCCATGAATTTCTAAATATTGACAGCCCCTTTGTGATCTTTTCGAGGCCAAGAAGGAATTTTAATGGTTATATGGCCATATCAAAGCTTTTGAACCAACCAATAAAAATCTCATATTTACTCCATTATCAGCCATGTTTAATAAAATGGCAAAATTCACCTACTAACTGATGCTTCCAGAAAAAATGGATTAGGATTTGCGCTTCTAAAAAAACCAAAACGACTCTAAAGAATGGAAACTATTCCAATGCTGTGGTAGATACCTCCAAGAAACCGAAACCAAGTACCTGACCGTTTGAAACATTTTGACAAACGAAGGCAACTTGAATTGAAGGAAGCAGAAAAAAGACGTCTAAAAACTTAATTACGTGGAAAATTTTACTATGATAAATATACACAAACTGAAAGTACGCTGCTTGCGTCCAAGATCAATTAACGAAGAAGTGGGATACATTCGCTCAAGTGGTTGGAAGTCTAAATTGCCAAAGATTTCATTTACATTTTCCCTCTGAAAGATGCCTCTGGACAGACAATACATTTATGAGGACCATTCAGAAAAAAAATATTCTAATAGAAAATAATTTAAGAAAATAATTATTGAATAATTTTAATGTTACTTAACACTGTACTACTCGAACTAGAAAGAAAACTAAATTATATTATATTCAATAGATCCAATCAAATCAGTTAATTTTATCTGTATGATTAATCTCTGAAAGGGGATGGAATGATTGAGTTAATATACTGGTCTTGGAGTAGTACTTCCTTCGGTTCCTTTTCTTTTTCTTTTTCATTTTTTTTTCTTTTTCAAACAAGATCGTACTACATAATACCTTTAGTACAAAGTTTATATTTTAATATTTTGAACCTTTATTCATTCACACATACCATAAACAGTTCACCTTTATTACTCAACCCTGTATAGGCTAGAGAGAAGTTTTTTTTTATATTTTCTAGACGTTATCGGACTAAATTATTTGTAAATAGTCTAATAAATAAATATTTATTTATTAATCAAACCACCTCAAGATAATTGTTTGTAATGAAGGGGAAATTATCATCCGTATAAGCTGACATAATAGTGTGAATGAAGTAGTTTAAGAGAAAAAATTCTGAAGGTGCTTTCCTTATATAAACGGCAGTCCCAATCTATACATACTTATTTTTGCGCGTGCCTCTCCTAAATTTTACTCTCCGAAGGCAAGCTATATTTGTAGAAAAACTCCTTCCACTTGCAAGCACCAACAAGACTATATATATAATTTTACCGTCCTTGTGGGGAGAGAAGGAGTAAGGAAAAGAGATAAATAAGTAAATTATACATACTTAGTCGACTGAAAACCAAAGGAGTAAATACGTTATATACACGTAAATTAAACAGCAAAACCAAAAATGGTTACAGCCGTGTTTTAAGATAATTAAACTTTCTTAGTTTCACTATAATATATTCATCCAAAGCGCCAGTGTGTACAATTTGAATATGTGACGAGTTTTAAAGGCCATTTTATTCAATACAAATATTGTCTCAACATAAATTATCATTATTATTAACTATTCTTAAATAAAACAACCGAATTGAATAATTTGTGAAGTATTTTCTAATTCTACATAAACTGTCATTCTTACGTAATGAAAAAAAGTAACTTATATAGAGTGCACATTTGACAATATGAGGCTCACCATTAACTTAATTGCAAAATCTCGACTCACAACTTCCGGAATTTACTCGTTAATTACAGCAAGCGTCTTTAGACTACTGTAAGTAATTAGTTTTGTATAATTATACATTTTAAATATATGTTCTCGTTTTATTTGAAACAAAAACCTTATCAGTAACCATTAGGATGATTTACAACTTATCATATGGCTTCATTTCTATAACCCTTGTATTCAAAGTTGAATATATTACATATCAAAATTCATTTTGAAGTATATTTTCAGATAAAATATTCTAAATTCATAAGAAATATTGTATATTCATCAACACACACAAGGAAAATAAAAAAGTTACAATGTTCAAAAAGGTACACAAGTATATAAATGAGGCTTACTAATTGGTACACACTCCAAATAACTATAATAAAAGTATACAAATATGATGTACTCAAGTTCATAGTAATAATAGTTTATGCATATAAAATAACAAATATTATGTATTAATTGACAATTAAGAAAGACCTCGTCCAGACTAAATTATCATGGTCTAATTATAAAATATCAAAGATCTGTTGAAAGTACCTACATATATATGTTATTATCATATTAGAAGCCAACATGGAAGAAAAAATAAATATTTTGACTGAGCCTTTTGTGGCTTTAATGTGTAATTTATTCAGATGGTAAACCCACTGGTCAAAACTCTCACTTTTTATCATTATTTGAATTTATTTAATAAAATCATTTGCATTTATGGATTATACTTTACAGTATTTACAGGATATTTTATAATTCTTTGGTATCAAACTCAAATTTTATAGAACTCCAAACAGTATATACAACACGTTGTATACAACAAGGGTCACAAAACATATTGTTTATTCTTTACAGGAATGAGTCCTCATTACTTCTTGTATTTAAAAATATGTACTTCAAGAAAGGGCAACCGATGTAGAATGTACTTAAATATTACTGGATTAGGGCTGTAAATAGTAAGAATTTTCAGCATGTAAATAAAAAACAATATAAAAATTAACATGGTAACCCTGACCATTTGAAAAATGTTTTAGAAGAGAGTACCATCACGTTTTATTAGATTAGCAGCAATGGAGAAATGGGGAAAATAAACACAAGTCTCATTCCATATACAGCCAGGATATATAGGTACAACTTACTCTGATGTCGATCTTCTATTCGACTCTCTGTCCAATAAGGACTTACATCTATAACTCTCCAACAAAAGATCAAAGTTACCGCGATCATTTATGACACATAATCGGAGTTATATATAATCTTTTATGTTATCTTCACAAGAATTAAATAAAAATAATAATAGTTCAGGAAAATTAATAAACACCGTTCAGGAGGCAATCAAAAACTCGAACTCTAAAAATTCTTAATTTATTATGTAAACAAACAATTGTTAAAAACAATATATTTTGGAGGAGTTTTGAAACAGTAACACTAACTGTTGGTTTTGTATACCTTTATACTTGTTTTTTCACTATCATGGCTTTTACATTGTATAACAAATAAAAGTAAAATTTCCTTCATTAAACCAAACTACCAATTACTACCTCAAACATCCTTGCATATTTTTTTGTAATGTATTTTGAGGACCAACAGTAGAAGAAATTAGAGTCAAATTATATCTATTTGACCGTTAGCAGATATAGCATTGTATTTTGATGAGTAATCTATAAAATTTAAAAAATAAAATACTCTAATAAAATGTAATTGATAAGTAAACCGAGGCCTTTTTATATTTAAACTATTGCTTCTGATTCAATTTAGTAGGCAACAAAATATATAATGTTACTGAAGGTTTATTTGAAAGTAAATTTGCCTTAATATACAAGATTCATTTGATTTTATTAGCCTACTTTTTTGTTTGTTTCTCAATGGGAATAAATTAATAGTTAAAAATATTTATATAACCCTTGTTTTAATTATTTTATCAATTAAACCAAATTTGTAACGTTAACATTGTGAAAGCAGAACAAAATTGACTATAATTGCACTAATTCTTTTTGATGAAGTAGCTAAACGCGTCTATTATTTGTTTATATATATTTATCCCATGCAAAAAGTCTTTTGTTATGATACCACAGTGGTCGTCCTTACATCTTTTGACATAACCCCTCATGTCGTATAGAACTGTTTCTTCCCTTCGAAGAATTTACCTGGACCATTCCTTTAAAAGGCTGAATTTATGGAGACTTGCAGTTAGCTATGGTCTAGTCTAATATTCAACGTTCCTAGAGAATAACTATAAGTTCAAATACGACCACTATTTTGCACAAATAATGATCTTTGTTTTAAAGGTTTAGCTGGCACAATGTCGAAACTCAAAGTTTTCATTCCTTTACTCAAATATTGTACAATCAGTTTTCTAATATTCAGTATTTAATTTTCACTATATAGGGAATAGTTTTTCCCAAAGTAATTGAACACTCCTTTATATATAGTTGAAAGTTGGTTGCTAATAGTTTTAATCATTCGAAAGTAAACATCAATAAAATACTTTTCAAAAGTGGTATATACTTTGGATGGCTATATCCAAGCGTTAAATATTGAAATGTTTGTAGAGCACATATGAATAAATTTCATTTTGATACATACGATGGTGAAAATAAGAAAGTGTAATCATACAACGTTCTTTTGATTCTTTTCTAATAGATATGTATTATATTAAACAAATCATGGTTAAATATTATTGAATAGTAAAGATTTTGGTTAAATACTAAAATGAGAATTAATTTTAATATAACAATGCTTTAAATGCAATATATATATATATAATGGTCAAAAATATAAACTACCGTTATGTTAAAAAAAGAAACTAAAAATTAATTTTGATGTCCCTAGTCACAGAAAGATTGTTTGAGAGGACAGCAGCTTAGCAGTCTTTACTGATTTATTAGAAAAGAAGGAAATACAAATCCTACTCCGTATTTAATAAAGATAAAAGCAGGAGTTACTCCATTCTCGATCTTCAATTCTACTACAAGTTCAACAAGGACTTAAACTTATAACTCAACAACAAATTTTCATTATTAGATTTTGTCTTTCATGCACTAGAAATTGCTTTATATTTAGATTTTATCTCTTTATTAATCAAGAGAATAATCATAAAAGTTTTTTTTTAAATATAAAAAACACTATTCAGATTGCTACAACAAAAAGTCTCGCACTTTTCCAATATCATATTATTTATAAGAATAAATATAGGTATGAAGTAATTACAAGGATTCACAAGGTTTAGACATAAACAATAAAAACTTTGGTGTTTATTTCTGAACATATTTTTCTCATTTCAAAATAAGGTATAAACGGTTTTTGCCAATTATATTTCATGATTAATTATTTTGAATAAATAAAAAATCAGATTTTGGAAGAAAAAAGGATGTACTTTATAAAATTGAATACATAATTTTAGAGTGCATTCTATGAAGTCAATGTATTTTAACTATAATAACTTAATCGAGTTTGTAATGATGTCTTTTCCTACATGCACTTAAATTTTAATTTAATTATATATATTTTTATTTATCATTTTGCTCCTTAAAAAAATAAATTATAATACTTTATCTCATTGGAAACATTTTAAACATATGACATAAAAAGACATTAGATACAAACGTTTGGCTTTATTATATAGAGGGGAACCTATGAATAATTACAAAAAGGCTTTTTCTTCAAACATCAAAAAATCGACAATCAATAAATTTATATTACAATTGTATAATCTAATGTATATTATTGTAAAAAATATATAAGACTTTAATTAACTTTTTACAAGATTTTGAGTCTAACTATATTTGACGGGTAAATGTATTTTTAGGAATGATTATATTTCTTCAAAAATAAAATGGCAGTTTTTATAGTTTTTTCTCCGACGGAATTAGAATTAATCAATCTTTTTTTCTATCAGTTAATATTATTTTATCTAACGGATTATCCATAAGAAAACTGGAGAACACGAATTTTGTACAAATATATTTATGCCAAAAAAGGAATTTATGTTGGAATATTATCGTTAGAGTCATTTTTACCCTTAAAACAATCAGCAAATTAAAAGTAAGATTAATAAAATGTATGTTAAAATGTTCTTATTGTTTTTTATTAATCTTAATTTTTATTCTCTTTTTTATTGTGAAAAATTATGAAAAACAATACTTTTTCTTTAGATCCATATAACATAATCATTATTTATAGTGATGAGAAATATCACAGCTAGTATTATAGACAAATATTCAATGTTTAATTTTAAAAAAATCAATTCAAAAATGTGCATTCCCAAGAATTTTTGTTTCATTTTGTATTTTTAAAGTGACCCCATTTTTCATAGCGGTGTAATAGCAAACACTTGATATATTCCATTTTTAATGATGAAAAATGATACTCTTCTTTAGATTCATATAACTTATTCATCATTCATAGTAATGAGGAATATCAAAGCTTATATTATAGACAAATATACAATGTTTAATTTAAAAAAAAATCAATTCAAAAAATATGCATCCCAAAGGATTTTAGTTTGTTTTTGTATTTTTTAAGTAATTCCATTTTTATGGCGGTGTATTGGCAAATAAGTAACATTGTTAGAAGTTTTATGAAGTAATACCCCGTAATAAATAAGTAATATTATTCAAAGAAATCACCACACTTTGTAAAAATTCAAATAAAATATTAAATGAAAAAGAATTATTAATTATATTTGAAATATTAAAATTCGTTACTCATCGAGAGTGGATCTTTTCATTTTTTTCGATGCTGATATCTCATTCCCAAGGAAGGAGTCAATCTTACTTCCTGTTGAAATATGGTAGTTTTGCTCGGATGAATTTTCATCTCGTTACCGTTCGTGGAATTCGAAATTCGAATTCGAACATCTTTTATGGATAATTTTTCATCCCATCATCATCCTAGTATATATTGCATAAAAATCGAGCATCTCTTCTTGAGGTTTTGTATCTCTATTTTTGTCATAATTCTTTAAGAAAATGGAAGTATTTCCGTCTATAAGGAATGCAAATCAATCCCACGGAAGACGTCGCTTTTTTATGAAATCAAAACTATTGCTATTCCCCTTTTTACAATTTTTTCTTCTCAAAAAGCGAATTTATTAGCCAGAGCGGGGTCCTTACAGGGTGGTTTGATTGAATTTATCCGATATAAAATTCTAAAAGTGATAACATTGTCAATTTCTACATTTAATACATTGAAATATTTCATTCAACACTTTATAAGATGTAGTTATATATTCCTTAAAAAATATTAGACTGGTTTTTATTCAAATGCAACTTGTGTAAAAATTAGAGATGGGACGATCAAGAAAATAAATTCCGATACTGATACCGCTGCCAATTCCGATTCGATTCTTTAATATTTAAAATAATAGTTAAAAAATACAATTTTACAATCAGGGGTGTTCACAGGATTTTGTTTTAAGAGCAGATAGTGTGCAAATGGAGTGCTTCATTATAAAATTGGAATTTTGAAAGAAAAAAAATCTTCTCCTATTGAAAAAAATTTGGAAAGAAATTGCAAAAATTAAATTTCTAATTTGTGTTGGTATACTGTTTAAAATTCCTTTAGGGTTTGAGTGAACACTGTTCAACCAAAAGCAGAAGTGTAACAACTCTGGTTTCCCTTATTTGGTCAATTTAAGCTAATAATAAAATTAACGGAAATAGATGAGATAGATGTGAACACAAATATAAATTTGTTTATGAAATTATTTTGTTGAAACTGTACGTTTGAACCACTGCTTCCTTTTTAAATGGATGGTCTTCTCTTTTAATGCAATGGTCAAACATTATAAAGGAAAATTACAGAAAGAATGGGCATTTTTAACATACTTGAATCTGTTTTTGACAATTTTGTTAAAGATATCTTTGATATTGGGGCAGGAAAACAATAGCAATACATATATATATATGTATATGTTTTTCAGCATATAAAGACCTATATTTCTAGGTCACAATAGGTAACACATACCATGTCATAATTTATAATATTATATCTACAAAGTTGTAAATAATACGTATTTAGCTCAGGGAATTATTAATTAAGTAATTGATTGCAGTAGTTTGACTAAATTACAATAAAACGTGATTTTTATGGAATCTATAATATACACATTAAGATCAATTTGTAATATGTTTACACACTTTATTCAGCTATATTTTTAATTCAATTTGTCCTACAAGCTTCGACACTCCGACGAACTGATAAACAGCTCTTGACGATGAAGGCAGAGTCGATAGCGTACGAAGCTGTCTTGTTGGTAGCTCGGAGCTACTCGAATTTTAGATGAGAGGTGCAGTAGATATATTCTCCAAGACACCCCAAAATGTAAAGTCTAGGAGATTGAGGTTAGGGCTGGAGTGGGGGGGGGCAGATGGAGGTACGCCAGAAGTAAAACATATTGTTGTTGAAATTTTTTGGTTCTTCTTGGCTGTATGGGGCTGTAATGAAATTTTCCATGTTAAACACCGTACAGATGGAGAAGCCAACTACTGCCTCTGCAGTCTTCTCAGCATTGGCACAGGGAAAGAAAAGATCACAAACGCGTTGCCTTTTTTATTGTTGCTATGACCTTTTTACACTGAGGAATATGGTATAAAGACAAAACTTGTCTAGTATTGTTTCAAATGTCGTCTGATTAAGGTAAAAAAATAAAAAATAACGGGAATAAAAATTGTAATTTGTAGTGTTTTGGGTCCCCATTCTTTATTTATTATGTTTTCTCTCTTGCAATTCTATTTTTCCGTAGTTCCTCAGGAGTTTACACTGGCTAGAAAATTTGGAAAATAACCCTCACCTGCCTCCTGTAGTTACACATTCAATTATTGAATTATATATTTTATTTATAATTGGATCGGGTTTCCAAAAGCTTGACTTGTAGGCTCTAAAAACATCTTGTAGACTGTTTTTACCTTGACATGTCAAATATGCACAATGTAAGCAATACTAGATACAAGTATAAAGTGTCTACTAGATTTTATCTTTCTGGATTTCGTCTTCCGGGAAATTCTTCGAGTTTTACAACTAATGGAAATTTTCAGGACATCCTGCATTGAATTATTTCAGAATACATATTCCTTTTAATTATATAACATATAATCGGATCAGGTTAGAAAATTCCAAAAAAAGCTGGACATGCAGACTTTAAAACTAACCTTCAGAATCTTATAGAAAATTATAAAAATGAAGAACATGAGAGTTAAAACTGCAATTCGGGCAGAACTAGTTTAAAATGTATCGTTTCTTTAACAAATAATATAAGATTTACATAAATTTCACAATATATATTATTATTTACTACCGGGATCCTGATTTTTCTAGGGATCTCTTAATTTAAAATATTTTCCCCAGGATATCACTGAAAGAAAATTTACCGGGAAATTTGAAACCCTCATATTTACAATGAAAGTTTATATTTCAAATGTGTCATTTTATCAAAACATTAATTCCACACTTTTTTTAACAATAGCTTAATGAAGAACAAACGTGCATCAGAGGCGTAATTGAGAAAAGTCTCAAGTTCATTTGATTAATTTCTATTATTTTTCTGTATTTTTGTGATATTAATAGACAAAGTAATTGTATAATAATTTCCTCCTTTTTTTCTTCTTGCTCATAATGTGTTTTTATGTTTATTAATGGCCACAATTATTTGTTCCATTTCTTTTCTATATTATTTTGAAATAAAATGACATTTCTGTCCATTACTTTTTCTAAATAGAGCTCCTTATCAATTCTTTCTACCCTTTTTAGCATATTGTTATTATCATAACATTATAATAAAGGTGGTTGATATTGAGATGAAAGTTTTTTTGCTGTAGAGGAAAGGATATATGAAAATGTTATGGGAGACACATAAAAGCCTACAAATGGATTGTGAATAAACTATAATTCATTTTTTTATTGCTATGATAATGGTTATTGAATATTCATATATTGATAGAACTATCAACATGCCAGTTTATTTGTTTGAGTGCTCAATTCTGTTAATTGAATACAAGATACAGACTGCAGCAACATCACTTCCTTTTTCAAAAAAAAAAACAAACAATAAAACTAGAATTTAATCACTGAATAGTTATCGTATTGTTTTATAGATAGTAGAGATTAAAAATTGCGTTTTAAACATTCATATCATATAGATGACGCCCCTATTGTTGAGTAAACCAAAGTTTAGTATTTTAAGAACACGTCATTTTTTCATATTTTTTCTTATAAATTACATTTTCATTAAGATTTTTTAAATAAATATTTATTTTCCACAAAAAGATGAAAAGTTAATTTTTCAATATATTTATTTTTAAAATTATGAGTAAAAACATGATTAGGTAATTAGTTATTAGCAAAGGTATAAAAAATTTTCGTTTTTCTAGAATAAATCCGCTTCCAATTACCGGATTTTCACAAACTACACAAAATTAGAATTGTTAAATGACGCCAAATAAACTCTCTAACATCATCCGTGGAGTTATTGACGCTTAATTTTCAAATTGTGAAATTGAATTGCAAAAATTACTTTTAAGATATTATATATTGAAGTAGTTAACTGATTTTCATAAATCTCACCAATAAATCTCAAAACCCTAATTTCTAATAGCTTTATTCATTAATACATTTTTTAAAGCCATTTTTTGGAAATGTTTATATTCGGCTGTAACCGTATGTTCCTCACTACTCCAATGTATGATAGCAACTGACTGTTCTTGGTTCGAGTTGCTTTAATCAAATGTCGAATACCGGTAACAAACTTACCATCATAACAAGCTAAGAAAATTTAACTTCTTGATACCCTTAATATGTTACATTCCAACTGGGTATATAATGATAATTAAAAATACTTGTTCTATGAGCACTGACAATATTCCACAGGAGGCAACACACGGATTGCTTTTTTTGTTGTTGATCTGACATTATTACACTAAAAAACAAAAGTAGTGTTTTTTTTTTTTTTTGAGTGTCAGTTTTCTTTTGATTGTGTAATGAAACTTTCTAATTAAAAATAAAGTCGTAACGTCATGCTACTGCACGTTTATTATTCATATAACTATGTATTTTATATATACATACATATACAAATATTAATATTTTGGAATATATTGATTCTAAAAGACTATTTTGTAGTAATTTTTAGGTATTATGAAATTTTCTACGGCTTCAGATCATACCCTTGAGAGGTCCCTAGCAGTGATAAACACCGAAAACTTAGGGTTATGGTGAATGCAGTTACAACAATCACCTGAAGTCCGCCCATTTCAATGAGCCAGCACGCCAACGCTCTCAGTAATATTTAAGAAAAAAACATAAGCCTTTGGTTCTGCGTAAATAATTCTAAATAAAAAAAATATCTTAATTATTCAAAATTTTCTTTTTTAACCAGATATGTATTAAAATTTTTTAGTAGATAATATTAAGGTACATAGACGATTATTGTTCTAGCTACATGATTATATAGACTGAAAAATAAAAGTCATATTGAAGGAAAAAAAAGCGTCTCATATTATCTCAGTTACCCTCTAGTTTAATATTTAGCCTGGTTCAACGAATTATTTTATAATATTAACTGGATTTGATTCTGTCCCATTCA
The DNA here is from genome assembly GCF_016086655.4 of Lepeophtheirus salmonis. NCBI lineage: Eukaryota > Metazoa > Arthropoda > Copepoda > Siphonostomatoida > Caligidae > Lepeophtheirus > Lepeophtheirus salmonis. Next base: position 27,657,294 of record NC_052143.2, read on the forward strand.
ATGATAGTCCAACTAGACTTTATTTATATTTAGTGACGAAAATAACTTCTATTTTTCAGCTCACCTGTTTTTTGGACTTCGTAATATAAGAATAAGTTTGCTTTTCCTCAGCTGTGGTCCTTATTATTTATGTCCGGTGGATAGAACTTCTTTTTCTACTGCATACACCAGATTCAACATTCGTTTGTGATTATAAAAGGTGGAGTACCTTTAGGATTTGTTGGGGAGTGATTATTGAAAGTCCTTGTTGGACTCAGAGTAGGATTGAGGATCGTCATCGAAAACACTATTGCCAATGTGCTTCTTTATTTCCTTCTCCCCTTCCTCTCATGTTAAAGCTGATTCTAATTGATTTTATGAAAAAGAATGACAGCTAAGCTGCTCTCCTCAAAAACATTCGTCAAATGGTCAGGGTTACAATTTCTATTTTCGGTTTCTATTTTTTTATCATGCCAAAAATACGCATGATTCTCATCAATATTTCAAATGATGGGACAAACAATAGATTTCCATATTCTGTACAACATGAGGATAAATTTTTCAAAATGACTTGTATTATAAATCATAATTTAATGAAGAGGTGCAAAAAAAAAAAAAAATGTCTGCATTAACTAGATAAAGCTCTTAGTATGTAAAGTTTCGCCTTTACGAATATAAATACATAATAAAGCTCCCTTTTTTGTCAAGGGAGAAGGGAGCAAGAGAGAAGGGAAAATAGTTTAATATAAAGTTAACTTAATTATATTATAGTTTATTTATTTTATTAAAATATTCTACATAAATGTACATTTCTATTGCGTGTTCAAAATTAGAGAGCTTATTTTTTCCCAAAATAATATTTCATTACAAGATGTTAACTCTCTTTAAAGCAAAATACCTTTAAAAATTTTTAATGGCTATAATTAATATATATGAATTACTTAAAATAGAAAAAAAATTCATCTTTTTACGATTAAATATTAATTTATTTTACAATGTATGTAAATGTATATCAACCTATAGGGATGAGAAAAAGTATGCATACCATTTTCAATCGCATCTTTTTGATAAGTTTAGTAAGTTAAATGAAAAAGTTTCAATTATATAATTAAACACTAAGGTTCTTGGGGTTATATAAGATGTATGAAATATAAGTCAAAGATGAAAGATAACCATTTTTCCACTAGCCTTTTTGCTACGTTCTTCTTCTTAGTGTACTTGGCAAACTTCACAGCCGGGTCCTATCAAATACCTTTGTTATCTTACTGGGCTTTAATTTGGTTTGTAAACTACTCTTAAGCTTGTCCTTAAGGTTGAAACCAATAACCGAATATTTCTAAGTCGACCAAAAGTGCCCGACTGACTTTTAGGGAATTCATGATGTCGGACGTGATCTTGCCGTCGCAGACTAAACAGTTTATATATATTTTTTTTTTTCTTAAATAGGTATAACATTGCTTGCTTTGTTTATGTTTTATATATCAAATAAAACCTGAGAACCTAAGCTTTCAGTTAAGTTATCGCAACTTTTTTGCTTAACTCACAAAACTAATTAAAATTTGAGATTGAAAAATTCTCAAGAATTTTTTACTACCCACGTTGTTAAGGGTTACTAAAATGATTTAAATTTTATGTTGAATTTTGATTAAAAGCTAGTAATATAAAAATACGTAAACTTAATGTGGCGCGTACATTGAAAATTAAAATACCTATAAAATGTAGATAAAACACATGCTTACGTTTGAAAATTTATAGAACTATAGTAACAACTGCATTTCATGGGTATTATAGGAGCTGAAGTACGTGTTTGATTCAATTTTTAGAAATTATAAAGTTAAACTTGGAGCTTATACTCAATTTTGAATTTTAATTATCGATCATTAGTCACATTTTCCTCCTAATAATCCTCATAAGGTTGTATCTGTAGTGCGTATACTTACAATGGAGTTTTGTTGTCTTAAAAACATGGTAGTATTCGCCTTACTCAGCTTTTTTCTAAAATAACAATTATACAATTTGAGTTAATGATTTACTTAATTGTAAATTTAAAAAAAATCCACGGGTATAAATACGTTCTCTTTGTGAAAAAAAATTCTACCTCAGCATGCAATAATAATTTTTTATTTAGCCACAATAATAATCCATAATAGTAGGATTTTTAAATAAAAAATACAAAACTTATCCTTTTGTCATACAAGTACCACGTTCTAAATAAATTTTCATTGCATTATATCTTGTAATGAAGTAATTACGTATTTCTTCTAAATCAAAGGAAATTGTTATTTACTGAGTTTCACACACACAAAAAAAAAGAAGTTTAAAGTTAACAACTTAATGAAGTAAAGTAACATAAAAGAGTTATGCCTCAATTCTTCAAAAATCATACTTATCTGCCCTTTGATGTAAGCCTCTTTTGGAGAAACAACGTCATTTTTAAAATTTTAATGATTTTTACGGATGGGAAATTTGTAATTATCATTTTTTCATTCTTTAGGGAGGGGGGGGGGGATAATATAATATTTCCTTTTCAAGATATTGTACCTTAATGTAATGACGTGTTGGTCTTTATTAGGACTAAAGACTGCAGTCTCTTCTAGTTCATTTTCTGTCCGGTCCAGTTTAGCCCGGCAAGTCATTAAGGAGCACTCTCAACATCCCAAAACCCTACTCTCAGGTTGTACAGGTGAAGTATTGAACCTCAAGGCAATTTAAACTGCACCGCAACCACAATTCTAAGTACCAAGATATGCTTAAATATACCCCCACCCAAGGGCTGTGTATATGAGCTGCTGTTCCCAATTTTGTTAAATCTTCCATTGCTCTTCCTTGATCATCAAAGAACCTTTCTAAATTCTAAAAAATACCTCGGCCCTCAGGTTTAGTCCAGGTAAATTATAGGTACTGAGGAACCTTTCTAATATACCCCAGCCCATGGGTTGTGCAAGTGAACTGCTGTGCCCAAGTCAAGTTAAATATATCTGCTGCCGTTTCACTAAGTATCAAGAAACCCTCATAATATCTCAAAATACACCGTAGCTCTGAGTTTGTACAGGTGAAGGACTGGACCAAAATAAAGTTTAAACACAACTGCCGCTGTGTTTCTAGGCACCAAGGAACCCTTCTAAAGTTTGAAAGTATACTCCTACCCAGAGGTTATGCAGGTGAACTTCTGTGCCCGCGGTATGTTAAATTTATCTGCCACCACTTCCCGGAGCACCAAGGAACCTCCTTACATCCCAAAAAAAACCCTGCTCTATGGTTGTACAGGTGAAGTACTGGGTCTTTAGGGAGTTTAAACTGCACTTTCGCCGTATTTCGTATCACCCCAGAACTTCTAGCATACTAGAATATACGCCTTCCCACGAGCTGTGTATGTGGTGCATCAAATCATAATTAATTGTTATTATTTTATCACATAAAAATCTGGAGTTTGCTAGTTTGTGATGATCTGTTTCTTCATCCTTTCTAATAATAATTTATACAAGTACTACTACTAATAAAAGATTTGTGTTTTTGTACTGAACGACATTTTTTTATTTATTTATCTTTCATTTAATTTGAATTTCGACCACTTTAAGAGCTATATTCGACGCAACCAAAAGGTTACAGGGTTTTACATTAATACTTGGCCGACCGTCCAGGACAGGCAAATTGATCTGTTGAATAGGTTAATACAGGTCATATGCTTAAATGGTACAAGTTGTCACAATCCATTTCAAACTAAGTTCAGTTCGACATGTGACACGCGTATAGTCTATTGATTCTGATTTACTTTCACAAATGTATACTGACAGCCATTATTTACAAGGAATTTGTAAAGTTTAAATTTTGAATTAAATTTGAGAAATGTTTAAGATATTATAACCAATTTACAAAATAGTATGAAAGTACGATAAAATTGAAGACGGTTGTGTAAAAACAGATAAAATACAACAAATAATAAAATTACAGATTGATAATTGTCACAACAACATTTTTATGGATCCATAACTCCTTCTGAAGCACTATTTACATAAAAAAATTCAAACTGTATCAAAGGAGGTGCGTTTTTTTGTTGGACACAAATTTACAGGCTTGGAATTTTTTTAAATTTTTGTAAAGCCCTGGGCTATTATAGATAATTTCTTAAAAGAAATTGGCGATAATTCGTTGAAGTAATCCACACTCAATTTAGAGAAAAACATTCCAGCTTGCTTTTGTGTTGAAGGGCTACACATATTAGTTGTGCATATAGAGAGATATAAATGGATACACAACTGACTCTTAAGTTGTAAGAAAATATTTCTGCTAATAAGTCAATACGTTATTATAAATTAGTTCAACCATTAATCTTTAAAGAAAATGTACCATGATAAAAAAAAAAGTACTTCAAAGTATTACGATGAACTCTCACGAGTTTTTCAAATACAAAAAACCTTATGTAACGAGATTATTGTAGGTTTTTAGATGACTTTTCATAAAAGGTACAAAGGACCTTAAAAAGATTTATAATATTAAGGAAATTATAAGTTGGTATCTAACTACGGATATAATATTTTCTTACAAAATTTACATATCGTAATATAAAAAAAAAGAAAAATAATTACTTTGAATTCTCTCAGTTATTAAAATAACGGAAATTGATTTTCTAAGTCAATCTATATTATTAAGACACATATTATACTATTTTAAATACTGAATAGTCCATTAAAGTCTGAACACTTTCAATTTTAAACTTCAACAAGATATAATGAATAATATGATTTCAACAAAATTAATAGTACGAATAGATGTATGTCTGAGCTCTCATTTGTATTTATCAGTAATTTAGACACCCTTAACACCAATGATGGCTTCCAGGTGGTGGTGGAAGACGTGGCACCCCCTGTGGCTGTAGTCCTCTATCATGGAGTCCCAATGCTGGCTGACAGTAGCATTGATGGTCCTGTTGTTTCGATGACGGACAATGCAGGCCTTTCCCTCCATAAGCAACCAAAAGGTGTAGTTGAGTTGAGGGTGTTGACATCAGGGCTGTCAAGGGGAGGGGGTAAAAAATGTCAAAGAAAAGTTTAAAAAACTTGAAAAGAGTCTTGTAATGGAGGAGATGGTTTTCTTTCATTGCTGCATTCAAAAGTGGCCTTTACACCCTAACAAGGAGCTTTCCACCCATTTTTTTGATAGCTCTCTGGACAGTTTAGTGTAAAACTCCGAGATCTCTTACATGGGCCGTCATGTACCTGAGATGATTGACCTGAGCTCTTTTCTTTAACTCCTCGAGGTCCAGTTTAGACTTTTTGACATAACCTGTCTTTCTCTCCAACGTTTTGTAGTTGCTGACGGTGTAAATTGTGGTCTTGGAGACTCCCAACATCTTCAAGTGTGGGCATAAAAATTCTTCGATCACGTTCAAATGTCCTTTTTTCAACTTCTACGTATCTCGAGAGCTAAGGCTTTTTTTTTTTTGTTACCAATTGTTTATTCTTTAATATAACGAAATATTAATTAATTTCAATTACTAAATTTTCATAAATTATTAAATTTCGAGTGTTCAGATTTCAGTGGACCAGCCGGTAGTTACTTTGAATATACTACATTTTGACAATGAGCGACCGTGTTTAAATGACGAATAAGTTTATTATAGGAATGAAAATTCTCAATATGTAGAGAAGGTTGTGAGTTTTTCTCTGATGAAGGTAAATTATAAAAATTCATTCTAAAAAAACTATTCATGGCTATGCTCTTACTGTACAAATTTATTAAAAAAAATTCAAGATTCCCCTCCTCCTATACCTATAATATATTTTTGCAGCGGGGTATCTCTAAGCAAAGTCATTTCCTTATTACTAAAAGGTTGAGATAATTGAATTTCAACTCTCCACTGTGGCTGTCTCCCGTTTACAGATAAAAATATTAAGTATGATGTGCGGCAAACTTAATTGGTATATATTCGAACAATAGAGGACAAAAGCTACCCCCCTAGTTTAATCTCAGTTTATGTGTCAGATTTTTCCACGAATTCACAATTTTTTTTCACTGCAATATTAATAAAGGTAAGAAGAAGAATATAAGCCTCTAAAGAAACTGCAAAAGTTTAGAAGATACTCAAAAGGCTTAGGGATTGTGTCAATTTTTGTGCAACTTCTTTTTATGTATTTCAAAGGGATTCATCTGTAAAGTTCATTATAGCAAATGACAAAGAGCAAATATGCTTTTTGATTTCATTTGCAGATTGGCTTAAGAAATGGGAAGTCAATTGTAAGGGTTACTGGTATAAAGGGATTGAGCTTGGGAGCCTTTTATGCAGCTAAAAAAACAGCATTGGATTAATATATTAAATATTAATATAATAAATAATTAAAAATGTAACATCCATAGCCAATTATTTAAAATATAAAATTCAACTATCTACAAAAAGAAAACTGTAGACAAGTGTAACAAAATAAAAATATTACAATTGTACAAAAATATGTATAGTGTATACTGTTGATATACACTTATTATTTTCATAAGAAGAAATGCGGTTATTAACTGGTCGGAGCAATGCATTCAGGTCGGGTCGAAGCCGAAAATATAGACAAGTGATTGGGAACAAATTTTATCCTCTCACACGGGGTAAGCCCCCCTCCCTCCTAGACCACTGTGGGTATATCATAGATGAACTCACAGGAGGAATTTACAACCTTTTGAAAAAAAAAGCAAAGCTATTAAAAACCAATCAATCTCCAAAAAAATTCTGCCATAACATAAAAATAAGAAACCCAACAAGACCTGACAATTAAGCAACAAACAGACCCTAATTTTATGGGCTCAACTTGGCCCAACTATAAAGTTGGAAAAATAGAGCCCGGTCCAAAAGTAGGGTTAGGCTCGGAGTCACTATTTTTTTCTTTGCACCCATTAAAGCACCCCTGATTGAACAGCACACTTATTATTTGCCTATATTGTCTAAGCTATCAACCTTTCTAGTAAATAAGGTAACTCAGAAAAAATATGTCAGTTTAGTTATTTTTTAAAGGAGGGAGGTTGTTGAAAATAAATTGGAGGTTGTGTTGAAAAAAAGTACTTTCCCTATTTTGAGGCTATTAAAAAAAAACCAAAAGAATTTGAAGAAATTGGACACCATTATATAAAAATTGAGAGTATCATTTTAGGACTCCTGGGATTGCCTGTTTTGCTTTTATTAAGCTACGTCCTTGAGTCTCATTTTTATGTATTACGAAACAAAACGGGCTTTATATATTAATAAGTATTTTTGTGGGTTTCTTTTTATACTAGATAGATATTAAAGGAATAAATCAAAAATGAACAATTGAACGGAAAAATGAACGAATGAACGGCAAACAGAAAGTCTAAAAAGAGTGAACGGGTACAAGCCTAGAGAAAATTGATCACAATATTGAAAAAAATTAACTTCAATTCCGTCAGATTGTTTTTTGGTTTTAAATCTACCATGAAGCCACAATGATATCGTTTAGTACCTCAGTGGATATACAACTCGATCCATATTCAAGAAAAAATATATCTACTTTATAAAAGTTCTATCTTTGTCGCCAAATATCGAGTTTGAAAAATTCAATTTCGATGCAGAAGATGACCTTTTAAATTAAATTGATAGAGGTGGCTTTAAAAAGCCAAGTGATATTATCTTTTAAGCATGTGCTCCTATCTATTAATTACTCGGTTACAGCTTTATTAATGAAGAAATATTTAGTTCTTTAATTTGTATTTTGCATCCGAGATCATTTTTTGTAAAGGCTGATAAAGGACTATTTATTTCTTCTGACTTAACATTGGTTCAGTGATCAATGCCATTCTTTCAGTTCCAAATCTATTAATATATGTACCTTTTTTTTAATATGACTACCAAAAACTTTGAGTCCGATACTAATAGTAAAATTAACTCAAACAGAAAAAAAAAAAAGATTAACAAACTTAATTCTAACTAATCATGTAATTATTGATATTAAATAAATTATTTCGAAAATTTATGTAAGTTGTATTGTAATTCATTTAACAGAAAGAAAAACAAATATGATATAATGGTAATATTTTTCTTTTACTTGATTCCTTTTTCCTCAATTTTATTTCTTTAGTATTCAAAAAAAGGGAAGGAAAAAAAATAGCAGCGATTCTACATAATATAGTATTCCCTGCCTTAACATATGTACCTTGTGCATATGGTATCATATGCAAAATTACATATTTTATTCTGTTTTTTAATGAAAATAACTTGTTTTTCTCGAAATTTCCAATGTGGAAGAAAGAAAAGTATATTCCCAAACACATAAATAATTTATTATTTATGAAGAATTTTCTTATCTTACTTTTCCGGAAAAATATATTTTTCCAAGAAAAAATCAAATAACCTAAGTATAGATTTGTATATTCATATGCTTTCGAATATAAATCATTTTTAGAACTAACTTAATAAAAATATTTGTATATAAATATTTATATAAAACGTTAAGTACAGAATAGCAAGAAAATAAATAATAAATTTTTGTAATCTTTTAAAACAATTGTCAATTTATTTTACAAACTAAATGTAATTTTGTATTGATTCATTAATGAAAAGTTTATTAGCTTGTTAAATTTGAAAATGACTTAATATTGTTTTTGTAAATAGCTAAATAAATGTTAGAAATAATTGAAATCCTAAATTCAGCATATATTAGGAAATAACAAAAAAATCCAAAATTGTCAAGACCCATGAAGCATTTAAAACATTAATTATCAATCTGTAAAAGAAAGAAATCTTTTGAAATAAAGTTATTTTGTATTTTAACTTATTATGTACAATATTTGATATGTAGATTCATCCCATCTTGAGATAAAATCATCTTAACTTAAAGAATTATAATCCTTTAGGTTCCTTATTAGACAACATTCATTACTTTTTTAAATTGAAACAGAAAATTAAAATCAACATAGTTGCCTTGACAATGTGAAAAATGTTTTAGAAGAGAAGTTTAGCTATTATGAATTCAGTAGATCAGCTAGGAGCAGCTGTGATAAAAGGTAAGGTGGAGAACGAAATGAACAATAATATAGGGAAGAAATACTCTGATATTAATTCTCAATTCTGGTCTGTGTCTAACAAGGATTTACACACAAAACTAGTGATCAAAAATCGGTAACAATTTATAAAAGTTAAAACAAAAAAAAAACATAAATAAACATGGTAAGCCTGACATTTTTATTTTTTGAGGAGAGTAGCTTACCTGTCATGACGTTTCATTAAATCAGCTACATGCAGCTGTGACGAGAGGAGAAGGAAGTATACAATAATATGGGCAATAACAACTCCGATTTCTAATCTCAATTCTACTCTTAGCCCAACTAGCACTTACAATTATAATTGCAAAAAATCCTCAGAATAACTTTCTGTCTTTTCTGAGCACATACAAATATTAAAGCCGGTTGGCTAGATAATTTTATGCTGTAGAAAGGAAGTTTAGTTGACAAGAATTTAATAATAATGAGAACAGTCAAGGAAAATAAATTAAAAGACATATCTTAACTCATCAACAATTTTGAGTAGTCAGCCTATTATTGACTTAATGAAATATATGTACTAGTGTATACAGGGTTGTTCAGGTAAATCCGGACTACGTTTAACTGCACCCTGATCAATTAGTGAAGTAAATATTGGTTTTAAATTTTATTGACATATTTTTATAATACAAAGTTTTTTTTATATTTGTTTGCCATTTTCGTCAATCATTTGCTAGATAAAAGGCCTAAAAGATTTGCATGTGTTGTGTGAATTGGCAGATACCTTCTTTTCTAGCAATAAATACGGATATCATGAGTGTTTCTCGGATTTTTAGTTTATCTTTCAGCTAATTCCCTTTAAGAACAGTAATCCATGGAATTCATATAGGGGGAGTTAGAGGGCTTGGTGTTGGCGTGTCAAAAAGACACATTCACTTCCTTAAACAAGTTTTGGGACTTCTTGTGAGAGGGGACCAAGGTTTATAGAAACTGGAAATCAACACCATTTGCCTCAGCTTTCCTCCAAGGTATTACTTGGCCAGACAGGAGTTCACAGTACCTATTGGCACCCACCCTTTCCTTTGGCTCAAAGAAAATGGGGGAAGAATAACACTGTCGTTGTTCTTAATGAACCCAAGTCTCATGAGGCTACATGGAAACTAGGTTTTCAAGGCATGGAAGACATTAGCTCTCTCTGTGGCCAACCATTAGTCGTTCTGAATGATGTGGGATCTATTGACAGTCAATTTTTTCTCATCCAAATAAAAGAAGATTCGGTTACCATGGCACTACAAATTTTTGTATGTAAGGATATATATTTCGTAGAGGCGGTATGACTTCATCCTCAGGTCCGTTTTGAAGTTCCAGAAGACTGTTGCACGGCTTACTTAGCACTTTTTGGCAATAGCGTTAATCGGAGTCCCTGGAGATGTCTTCAATGAACGTTTAGGTTCTACGAGGAATATGAGAGTGCGTTTTTTTATCATTCTGGGACTTGTAGACTTTTTTCTTTTATGATACGTCCTCCTTCTCGTGCATGTAGATGTTGTAGAATGTGTACTTTGGATATATGAGCATCTTCTTGATGTACGCAGGGCTATGCCTTACGCAAGCAAATTCGATGATGGTGTTCCTCTGGGTCTCCTAACTTGGAAATACTTTTTTTTAATTTTAAGTTGTGCAACTAACTTTAAGCTGAGGGTCAACCTGTTATTTTATAATTGAAGTAACCTAGTTAAATGCTGTTCTTATTGTTCAGGATGTAGTTAAATAAAGGTTTGGATTTACTGAACAATTCTGTATATATAACAATATACACAAGCATACTATATAATTTATTGATTATAACTTAAAAGTAATGAAAATTAAAGAAAATAATCATTTCTTTTTTGTCGAAAGTGTGGATTTGCACTTAGTATTTGATCCATCAACACAAAAACCATCTACAATTATTTTTCTCAAAATTGAGAGTGGATTAGATTTGCCTCCTTTGGCGAATAGTCGTCAATTTTCGTCAAAAAATTATTATTATTAACCCTCTATAGATAAAATTGGGCTGTATCTATATATGAAGTAAACAAATAATTTGGATTTTCTCATTTTCTTGATTTTTGTTCATAAATGTTTTTATATGGACGCACCACATATGTTGATCAAACTATTTTTTATTTTAGAATTTTTATTGCAAAATAAATTACTATTTCATATAAGAATGAGTTAAGAAAGTTTATTAGTGTATTTAAACTTACATAAACATCAGCATATGTCTGTAAACTTATTAAATAATCCTAATTACTTGTTTAATAATATTTTAACATTGTTTCACTATGAACTATCTTTATTTGCTCAGTATTTGTATTCAATGTACTTCAGATTTAAAAGATATATAAAAAAGTTGTTATTATGATCATCATTAGCATCCTTAACAGAAACAAAAGATCAAATAAATTATATATTCAAAGAGATATTATACGTTTAAACTGCTATAAATAGAGATTTAGAAAAACCAAAACTTTGGTCTTAATAGTTAGGTATTTCATTTTTCTTAATTTTTTAACAAAATTAATAGTCTAGTATATTCCTTTTTTTACATCCCTAGTTGTACTATCATTGTCATAATAGGTATCTCGAATTTTAAAAACGAATTATATTACGCAATACGGATTCCGTCCTAATATATCGTGTATCTATAATCTAATTTCATTATGGAATGATATCGTCAGTAGTTGTAACTGTAACCTTGATTGTATTGTTATATACCTTCATGGGGAACTTCTCTTTAAATTGTCTAACATCGGTATAAAGGGTCGGTTGTTACAGTGGCTTAGTTCCTGACTGACGAATAGGATACAGAGTGTAGCAATCAGTTTCACTGTTTCTGAGACTAGTGACGTTACTTCATCTATTTCACAAGGTAGTGTACTTGGACCCACGCTTTTTGAAATTTACATTAACGACTTACCAGATAATTTTTCAGAAGATACATTCTTATACGTGGGTGATACAAAAATCTTATGTTCTGGTTTAAACTCTGTCGGCAATGTCTATACCAAATTTATTAATTGGAGTGTAACTTGGAGAATGGCTATAAATGTGTTTTGCTTCCTTTCTCTAAAAAAGAGTTCCTCCACCCAAATCTTAAGGTGGTAAGTTATTTTTTGGACTTAGGAATCTACATCTCTCGTGATTTGAAATTTAAGAGGCATCAACAATACATTATAAAGAAGGTCAATCGTAACTTGGGAATCATTAAAAGAAGCTTAAAAACTCGAGACCCTTTGTTTATGGTAAAACTATATAAACTCTATGTCTCCCTTGTCATAACTGATTATAGCTCATATAATTAAATGCCATGACAGCTTAGCTTCTCTCCTCCAAAACAATAGTTAAACAAAAAATTATTTTAGTTCTTTAAAAATTCATGACAGGATTGTTTTAGTTTACTTTTTTTATTTAATTTTTCATTTCATAACTGTTTAACGAATAGAAAGAAAAAAAAATGACCATTAGTTTGTCCAAAAAAAAAATTAAAAAAATGCAATGCTCGATACAATGTTTTAACTATTTTGAATCAATTTATAGGAAATAAATAAATATGAGTTTACAAATAAGATTGTTTATCGTCGCAAACCGAATTGTTTTAATTAAAAAACGTAATACTTAGTATATTATATAATTATTAATAAGAAAAGTGTCAAAATCCTCTTGAGTATACATTTTTTTAGAAAGTAGATCCTGGTAGCCTGCAAGAGATTAGAGCTCTTTATCATTTCTTCTGCCTATTTTAAAAATTAAAACATAATAGGGAGCAAGGAGCACTATAGTTTATTTTGTGATCTCTTTCAGTAGATATGTAATCTATCAAGGTTACCAAAATATACAGTATATATACATATATTACAATATATACAATATATTTTATAAAAATACGTTTATATCGAAATTATCTCAGATACTACATAAAATACTTCGCATAGATGAAGTATGAAGTAGAAAATCCGCAGAACTTTGTATGAATTCATGAGAATTAAGAATTAAGAATAGCTACATATCTCAAGTGGACACAATATTATCGTTCTGTACCTTTATTTTAAGATTCATTTCACATTGATTTTCAATAACATACCATGAGTTCACCCAATAATACTTTTGGTTAAAAATAAGCTAGAAATGATCGAAGATCTGTCAAAAACAGAATCTAATCAAATACTGGTGGCCTCAAAATAAGCAGTTTCAAAATTACTTATTTAATTAAGTATCCAAATATTTCGTCTTTTTTATATATACTTCGGATATTTAAAAAAAAAACAGTTTCATTTATCCAGATTTGACTGTACTTTTCTATTTGATTTACGCTCACAAAGATTTATTGAACTTTCACATCTCTGAATATAATGTATATTCTTTATATTTCTTAGGATTTATTCATGCATAATATTCATTTGTCTGTTAATTTGATACTTCCAAAAATTGTAAGATATTAAAAATTTTCATGAGACATAAATTTTATATAAATTAAATATTTTTTTCTATCACTATTATCACAAAAGTAATAAGGAAGCTATTTTTTGTTCTTCGAAATATCCCAAAAAGATCAAGTATAATATTTTTGTCTACTTATTTATCTTTAATCTTTATACCTAATCAAATCCATTTGAAAAAACTATTTTATTTGTAGAGAAAATATATTTTTTTTTGAAATTTACAAAATTGTTCTTATTTAAAGTAAAAGCTTCTTCTTTTTTTTTTTAAATACATATTTTAAGTCAATTTGAACAAAACAAAAATATGAACTCATTATATATTTAAAGTCCTAAAATGTTTGTTTCAAAATTCTATTGGCGTTTTATTTTTTAAATTATTTAATATTAAGATCAGAATAACGCTATTTACTACAATTTTGAATAATTAATTTATAACCTTTTTTTTTGTTTTCTAAATTTTCTAACATACTTAATGCTGAAAAACTTGGACTTGGACTAAAAAAAGTAAATCTTAGGCATCATAACCCAAGCAAGAAATAACTAATTTGATTTCGCAAAGTTATAAAAACTGATATTTATGTGTAATACGATTCAAATCGTCTCCATTCTTTTTGGCACGCTTTTTTTTTGTGTTAATTTTTTGAGCAGGTCTCTTTTTGTTGCAAATAATTTCGGCTTGCTTCTTTTAGGGGTGATTAAAATATATTTGTACCTTAAATGGTGGTAATTCCGGTCATATCTAAATATCGTAAATCATAACAGAGCTATATTTTAAACAAATGACCTCGCTTACTCCAATTTCAAATGTTTATTTTCTATTGATGTTAGAACTAAAACAGAACTTTTATAATTTTGAACAGATCATTATGTCATTAATGAATAACTGGGACAAAATATTGTATATTTTGATAAATATTTGGAAATTATGTATTGCGAAATGAATAAACGATAGTTTCAGTAATGAATAATTTATAAATATATTCATTTATCCATAAAAACTTTTATTCTCGCTAAAAAGAGCATTGTAAGGAAGATGCTGTTCTGAAAAAAAAATGCCTAAGAAGTCTGCAGAAAAAAATCTCATAGAAATGAATGAACGGCCCATTCAAATATATGAGAATATACAGAAAGTACTAAATGATGTCAATCATGTATATTTTTTAACTCGCTTGTTTTAAGAAGTTGACAAAATAAAGAGTAATCTTTCTTGAGCTGTTGTTATTATTTTAGTTCCTGAGGAGTGAAATTCCTACATTCAATTGCATTAAAAAACTAATGCAACATTTGTGTGAGCTTATAAAAACGGAGAGTATCCTTGAAATTTTTTGTAGAGTTATAATTGTAAGTCCTTCTTTGGAATCAGAGTAGAATTGAAGTTGCTAATAGGAGTCATTCTTGCCTATGCTCCCCAGGAATGCGATTTTAAATCTAGAAATTATAAGGCTAATGTATATCACAATTTATTTTCCAAAATTATTTCATCAATTCACAAATATTTTCCTTCTACATGTTAGGGGCCATAGTGAAGTTAATCCCTCGAACCAACCAACACCAGCTTCAGCTACAGCTCCAATCTGGTCCTGAACCTGGCACAGGCCTTGATGATGATCTATTTATCCATGTTCCAGGAATGCAACCAAGGGGTTCAGATTGAGTGAGGTGGGAGGTCACATTTTCTTTTCTTTTTACTTCAAAAAGTCTGGATTACGTTTTTTCTCTGAAAACGATCATGAGTCTTCCTTATGGGTATTCCCAACACATAAAATTCCTTGAAAACATTGGTATCATCTTAAATAGTTGATTTGAACAGCTTCGTTCTCAATAATCTCCCCTGGCGGGCACCCGGCCTATAGGCACACAATAATAGAGTTTTGTATTCGGAAAACATCTCAAAGATTCTGCATTTTTACTCATACAGTTTTGTCAGCTAAATCTGATGAGTACACTTTCATAGATATAGATTTCAATATTGCCAAGAGATAGGTAGAGTCTTAATCTTGTTTAATCTAATTTAAAATACCCACCCTGAAATAAAAATATGAATTTCATCTTTATAAAGATAATTTTAAATAGAAATTAATCTCAAATTGCTAATTTGAAAAAAATACTTTTAAAGATAATTTAATAAAGTAAATGAGTTTTATGAATTATTTTTTATATAAATAAAGTTCATATAAAAAAAAATTATATTTGTATTTATTGTTTAAAAAAAAAAAAATTGAATAAATATTGTGGAACACTTAATTTGGATCATGGTTGTCGATCATTATTATCTAGGATCGATACTTAGAGTAATTTTGGTTCAAAATGTGCAAATTACATAAATAACATTTTTTTTATTATTACTGCAACATGCAATAAATTACAATAGTAAATAGTGCAACATTGAAGATGACAACAAGTATTTATTTATTATAAATTATTATTTGAAACTGCAAAGTCATTAATTTAGTTTTAAATCTATTTGTAGCAAGGTCAATTGCGTAGTGTTGTGTTCATTTGTTTCGAGTAGGTGAGAAAAAAATAAACCAGAAATATATTTTCTCAAAGTTATAATATCTTATATAAGTTTGATTTAGTATATTAACACATGCAACCTAAAATGGTCGAACGAATCAGTCTTTAATTTATCAAGTAGACATATAAAATATCCAAACCTGTTCCTAAAGTATTTTTTGGGCCTTGGAGGTCATGAAGAGCTTTTTTTTTGTCGAAATAAAACCCCATTCTCTCTATATATATCTATCTCCTTTCTCTGTTTCTCCCCTCTTCTCTCCTCCCTCTATCCCTTTTCTTCTACTTTGATTACAGAATTGTCTAATAAGTTCACGCATTTTTATTCCGTAAGATGTCGTCACTGCTTCCTTTTATGTGGAATAACTTTTGTTGTAATTATGGATTTATCAAACAAATTTTGCCATACTTTGCAATTCAAATGTTAAAAGACTCATATCTTATTACTTTAAGTTATTTGTTTATTACAATTTTCATTTTATACCTTATTAGGTAGATTTTATTTTATTTCAATATCCCTACAAGAATTTGGTTTTTATATATGTATAAACATTTTCAGCATATCCATTATGAAACACTGTCTATAATATTGATTGAAATCAGATCAACGGGTATTAATTGTACATTAACAAATCTTTTTTCCATGTTAATAGCTCTTATGTCACCAAGAATAGATCATTTGGCAGGAAGTCTATCTTTCTCTTGACAGTGTCATAGATAGTGATGGAAATCGTGTTTATTTGGGCATGTCAAAAAAATGAAAATAAAGATGTCAACCCTGATAATTTGGAGAATGTTTCATAGGATAGCAACTTAGCTGTAATAAATTTTGATTAGATCAGCTACAATCAGCCATGACAAAAAAGGGGGGGGAGAGAAGGAAATAAGCAAGTACATAAGCAAGAATTACTCCGATGTTGATTCTCAATTTTAATCTGTGCCTAACAAGGACTTATCATTATATAAAATCTTCAAGGTTACTTTTCATCTTTTATGAGCAAACACGATTGTTAAATAATTTTTTGATTATAATTTCAGAAAATAAGTCCACTACTCAGCAGTTAAATAATAGTGATAGCAGCTTTGGAATGGAAAATTTATTCTTTTGATTATCAATTTCAAATAAAGCGGTCAGATCAAAAATACAGACGATTTAGGTCAATGGTCAGAAAGGCTGATCCACTCTGTTAGCCCAGTGCATTGCTGAATTATTCATCCAACTAGTACTCCATGTTCCTTTCTACTTATAAAGGTTAGAGTACCAGTTGTACTTCCAAAAATATAAAACCTAATGAGTCTTACGATGAATTTCTTTAAATATACCAATGTGTCATTCATCCCTACCATGCGGGCAACCTCTGCTCGGTTTATAAAATAATATAAGACGTTGTTGATATGCTCACTAGGATTTCAACACTCTAGATCTCTAATCAATATGAATGTAATACTTTCTTTTCTCAAAAGAGTGCATCAAAACTTTATAATTTTCAAAATTAAAATGACTGTACATGTAACTTTTGTATATGTAGGACATGATAAATATAATAAAAAGTGTTCCATTTGGGACTTACAAAATATAATAAAATGTATAATCGACGACAATGTTTCTTGTATTAAGAAAAGGGATTCATCTCACATACTTTTGCCGTATATTACTATTAAAAAGCTATAATAGTGTAGATTATTGTCTAGTTTTCCCACTGTTCACATCATTTATCATGAAAAGAAACATTTTTTATCATATGTATGTATTTTTTACCTTAAAGAATCCACATACAGCTTGTGACCTGCCAAAAAATTGTATGGAGCTATTTAAGTAAAGTTACTGCATTTAAATAGTTTTGATTTAAATAAATTAAAAAAATATTAAATACAGATACCTCCACTGTAAATATATAACTTGATAAAAAAGATATGTGGTAATTAAGAAATTGTTATGAAATGAATGAATATTTATTTAAAAGTAGGTGATTGTTGAAAGCTGCCAATATTTGGAGATCTGATAAAAAAAAAACCGTTAATTTAAAAAAAATGTTTTGCTACATTTGTCTTCAACGTTTGCATTCTTAGTACTTTAGGTCGTTTTTAAGAACAAGCTAAAGTACATTTTTTTATTCTTGAAGAGAGGAAATCTAAATATTGAGTAGTAAATATGGGTGTGTGTGTGTAACACTGACTGTTATTCTCTTCTATATAATTTAATTAAAATGTGTATTGAATAACGATGGCGAGTACTTTCACCTGTAAAAAAATAAGGTTGAGAATTGAATTTGGAATGAAAAAATAAAAGTTTCTTTTTAATCAGAGTAGCTATTCTAGTTCAAGTTGAACCAATAACATTCGCAACACTAAAAATAATCAATATAAGCATAAAATCTACAACTGACTATAAAAATACATACTTTTTAGTTATTTATGTTTGGCGATACTATGTATCTATTGTGAAAATCATGGATACTTGGTTTTTTTTTTTTACAAAATTCAAGATACCAGTATATTTGATAGTTTTTCATGTTCTATTGCATTTATCTATAAATAATATAAATCGTTTTTTACATATCAAAAAGTTTTTTTAAAAGAAGATAAAAACCTGCTCCACTAAATGAAGTATTTTACAACCTTCGATTTCCTTAGCACTCTGTTAGTAAACTGGGATATTACAGACCAGTGATTCATAAAAAATACATGGTATTCGTTTGAATCTACATTTAAATGTCGATACTTTTCAGTATTCTCGTGAAACAATAAATTTGATTCTTTATTTATCTTGATAATGCCTTGTTTAGGATTTCTTGGATTCTTCTTTTTTTAATGTGAGGACTGAGACCATAGATACTAAATAGAACAATGATGTTTTTATTGACGAGTTTGTTAAAACCTTAAGATGATGTCAGCTGTTGTTGGAGTATTTATGCTATAATAATCAATTTTTTTTTCTCTTTCTTACAATTTTTTATCGAAATACGAATCTAATATTTTCACTAAAATAATAACAAATTATATATTGTTAAAACGCCAAATTCATGTTATTAAAATTATTTCAGAATAACGTTATACGAGTATTTTTGCTCATTATATTACATTCATACTAGTATATTTAGCATTTCAATGGATATTTACGGTTGCAAAATGAATGAAATAAGTTAAAAATAATACCAAATTTAGATGAAGTGAGAATCATAATTTAATGTAATCAAATACATTATTTTAGAGGTGCCTTTTTTTAAATAGTTCAAAACTGAGTTATAAAAAGTATTTCATTAACAGGGGTTAAATTTACAATTTAACTAAAAAAATGTATTGCCTTCCATTAGGCTAATCATACATTGGCACTTTTGATAAGAACATCACTTTTATTTTGTAGTATGATCCTCTAAATGAGAAAAATTTAATTAAATAATTAAAATAAATTATTCTATTAATTGTATTGTATTTAGAAAGTCTAGAGAATTGCCAAAAAAAAAACCTTTTATGATATATACGTACATATATATAGATAGATATATTATCTCCATAATAATACAGACAATTTTTAGACTTAAAAGTGCAAAATTAATATTCAATCTCTAAAAATATTGACACCATAAAATTAGTCCCTTTTTATATTTAGAAAAATAGTCAAATGGAAAAATTATCATCATTTTTTAAATATATTCCGAAAATGTTATAATGGTTATTTCAGTACACCCTAATTTGCATATTTATGCTGTAGTTTAGAAACACCTTTTTTAACATACAAAAAAATTACAACGTCAAAAAATAAGTAATATCCTATATGTATTTTTTTTAATGGATAGAAATCCCCCTAGAACAACTTTTTTCCATAAACTAAACAACACTAATAAGTTTGTTTGTACATTCTTTCATATCTACTAATGTAAATATACGTATATCACAAGCTTATAACTATTATTGGTATTGTTATTGTAAATAATAGAAATTATCTATGAAATATATTTTTAGAAGATATATCTATGTATTGTACACAAATATCGTTGTTTTTGAAAAATGTAATAATTAGGATAGCATCTTTTCAAAAAAAAATCATTCTTTAGGTTGCCAACTCCAAAAAAGGCTAAATAAAAAATGTCAACACTTTAAAAAAAAATGCATAATACGAGTAAAAGTACCACTAGTATGTATAAATAAAGAAAAAGAAAATTAACGTGGTCAGCTTGACAGTTAGAAAAATATTTGGGAGGAGAACCGCTTAGATGTCATGACGTTTTATTATATCAGCTGCAAGTAGCCTTGAGAGGAAATAAATAATCACTAATCCTACTCTGTATCTAGCAAGGACATACATATACTCTGCAATAAGTACAATATCGATCTTCAATTCTGCTCTGAGTCCAACAAGGACTTGCATTTATAATTCCCCCAGCAAACCCTCATTATTACTCTTGTCTTTTATGAGCACTAGTTATTACTTAATACTTAGGTGTTCTAGGATAAATAATTAAGTAATAATGAAAATCGGTTTGTAATATCATATCTAGTGATAAATATTTTCTTATTTTGCGTATTTTAAAAGAAAGGACCCCGAAAATCAACATGATAATCCTGGCAAAGATAATTAAAAAAAAAAAAGGAAAGTAGCTTCAATGTCTTTACATTTAATTAGATCAGCTGTGACAAGGGATGAAGGAAAGAAAGATATAAATTAGGACATTACCAAGAATCACTCCGATGTCGATCCGCAATTCTACTTTGGGTCCAACAAGATTACTCTCCGTCTTTTATAAGCAATCCAGTTTTGAACATTATAACATTTAGTAGGAAAGAAATTCACGAATCCTTAGTTTAATAATATTGATATAGCAAAGAAATAGAAAAAATTCAATACGCAGATTACCAATTCTAAAAAACCAAAAAAAAACGGGGTAACAAAAAAAATATTCGATTTGCATTACTTATCATATCACTAGATATCGTGTTCTTAGTAATATGTAAGAAAATATGATTGAAAAATATTAATAGCATGGCTTCTAAAATATGACATCTGTTTATGTACATTTGAAAGAAAAGGCAAGATAGAGAACACATGTTGCAAAAACGAAATTTGTGTGGTTATAGCGTTCCTTAGTAATATATTGCAATCCGTATCATACAAAGTATAAATCTTTTTATAATTAAGTCGAAAATAAGTACGATTATATTCTTTTAAAATATTGGATATTTAATGAATAAAAAGCAATATTTTATAATTATTTAATCCTTAGATTACGATACTAAAAGGAGTGGTTTTATGAAGGATAAAAATATTAGCAATAATCATTGAAAGCTTTTGCGAAGCCTTAAAAAGATATAAGGTTATTTTAAAACATAGTTGATAAATATCATATCAAACATTTAATAAGCGAAAATATTAAGGGTCGGCACTCTCCTTTTCTCTTTCTTTCTCTCTCGCACTTCTTCTTATTGGATTGAGGGAGGACGAGGATGAAGACTTGAAGTTCTAGTTTTACGATGAAGAAGCCCAGCCTAGAATTTAAAAAAAAAAGGAATAATCTCATCTCCCCTTTTTCGTTCTCTTCTCTACTGAGAACGTAACAAAGTTATTCACACGAAATGTTATTTCAAAACTAATTATTTCATATGATTCATGTTTTACTTATTATAACATTGATGTGGGAAATACTTTTTGTTGTTGCAAAGTGAAAAGTTTTTTATTCTTTCCAAAGCTGTGATGATTAATCTTTTATTCTTTAAGAGAGAACATATTTTTATAAAGTAATCACTAGTTCGTGAATATCAACGGGAAAGGCTAAGGCTTTGTTGTGGAGCTATAATTATAAGTAGAAGTATAATTGTAAAAGTAAAATAACATTCTTAAAATTGTTTAGGTGAGAAGTTTAATTTCGGTTTATTTTTTTTTATAAGCCGACGGATCATATTTTTTACAAATATATGGATTAAGTAAATTATTACTAAAAAATCAGAATAAACTCAAAGTAGAATTTATATGATAAAAAAATGATTTTTTAATAATTTTCTCAAAAATAAATCATTTAATTAAAAATATTTGAAACTATTCTAAGAAGCTTAAGTTATGTTTCTCCCAGCAGATTTTGCATATATTAATGGATTAAGACATATTTATATTTTTGTACACATTTTTGTATAGTAATATTAGAATGGAAACAATTTTTATCCGAGTATAAATGGTTCATCAAAATCAAATTAAGTGAAAACTGCTATGGTATTATAGTCTTGAAAAATAATAAAATAATAATTATAAGATAATAGCTTTTAAAATATTCAAAATCTCCCATAACTATTTAATCTACTTATTATATTAGAATATTAATAAACTACTATTTAATTTCATGAATGTTTTTTATTTCTTTTTGTAGAAAAGCTTGGTAAATACTATAACGACAACTAAGTATTCTAATTATTGATAATATATATAATTATTTATAAGTGTACATTTAATCTCAGTCACATTTACATCGCTTTATAAATTTATGCGTCGTAAAAGATCTAGTTTTTGCACTCTTTTTCTGTATTATATTGATATACATAAATCATGTAATATCTCTCAAATATATCAAGGTTAATTGAAATACAAGGTTAGACCATCATGTAATCGAGCTTGCTAGAATTTTCAATCAGATGTATTGTACTGACTGCATGGAAAACAGGCAAATTTTGAAAAAACACAAAACTACTCATAGTCTATGACGACACTATTGCTAGAATTTTCAATTTAGTGTATCATACCGACTTTTGACAAAACATGCAATCACTCATCTACTATGACGTCAATATTAAAAGCGTGTTGGAACTCAAACATCAGTCGTAAATATTTCATACCCTTGTAAAAAAAAATTGTATTACGGGAAAAAAATTGCTTCCTTTCTTTATTAATACATCAAAAATATTTAAGCTTATCTAATTTATCAAGCTGTTAATGAGCTAATTTTGTTAGAAATAATTTTAACAGGAATTGCCATAAATATATTAACATTATTGTTTTTTTATGGCCTCTTGGTAAAAGGTTCTTTGTTCAAATATATATTTTCTTGATTTTAACTTTTTTTTGTAGAGATTTAATAGTTTATTTATTTGGAAAAATAGTATACTTTAATTACATGTCATTAAAAATATTTAAAGTATTAGATAAAACTTTTTATCAAAGTGTATTAAAGAAATTTATTTATGTGTCAGTCGGAGTTCAATATTTATTAGTTTCCGACATTTGAACATGTAAAGAAAGATACATACTGTATGTATAATATGTAGGAATTAGATTTTTGTAGAGTACGAGGAGAAGGCACGAGTGAAACATATGGTATTACTGAATAATTACCCCTTTTTCTTAACAACTTCTGGTTATATGATTTTTGGGGAGTAAATAAATAAATAATATAGCAGGGAGAACATTCTGCATTAAAATAACATAAGTGCAGGGAAAATATTATAATCAAATTGAAATACATATGTAACCATAAATACTTACTTAATTATGCTTCATAAAAAAATACACTACATATTAGCGGATATTATATATTGAGAGGGAGTTGTTAAGACCTCTACGACTTATTAAATAATACACAAAACAACAAGAAAAAAAAAAACTGCATCACCAATTTTTCCATTTCCAATCGATAAACTGTACTTTTCAATTCAAAAATCAAAACCAAAATAATTTTTACCCAATTCTGCTTGTTATTACCCCTTCGTTATTCTCCTTCAAATCCAAACACAAGAACTTCTCCCGGGATGTTTTGCTGACCAAATCTTAAAATATATATTTTATAAATATAAAACTTTATTTCACTTAATAGTTCTCTCATATTATAAAATCATGGAACTCCACGTATATAAAATAAAGAAGGCGTTTTACTTTTTCCTATAAGAGTAAATAGTTCTTTGATGTGTACAATCACAAAAGGGAGTATATAAAGACTGAATATTATTTTTTTTTAAGATTTAATAAATGTAAAACTACAAATTTCAAGAAAAATTGATCTTCCACAAATTTTACTATTATAAATTTTAATCATAATGATTAATTTTTAAGTTTAATACAGAAAAAATCATTATTTTCCTATAATATCATTGAATATGTTTATTTCCAAAGAATTACCGAGACAAAATATATTGCAATACAAAAAAAGTATTTGAATAAATGTAATAGAAGAAGAAAGATCTATGACTCATGTGGAGACAAAAAGACTTAGATAAATTTATTTTTTATTCATAATTCCATAGATACAATATATATATATATATCAGTTAATAAATTAAACACCTTTTTAAATATATAGTTTTTACATTAGTAGTTTTTTAATGAAATCAACAATTAAGATCGTAAGTGTAGGAAACGATATTAAATTTTGTAGACTGGTAAAGATAAATAGATTATTTCAAAAGTAATAGATTGTTATCAAACGAAACATGTTTTTCACAGAATAAGACATCTTCATTGTTAAGGAAGATAAACCTTAAGAACGCATAAAAACATTTTTGAAAACTTTGATAATTAATTCAAAAAATTGTTAAGAAATGAATAGTTCCCTTAAAAAAATTTCATATAAAAAATATATGATGTAATAAAATTTATTTAGAAGGGAAGCAAGACGAAGGCCCAGACCAATGTATTTTACGTGAACAAATGTTTAACCTCCTTATCAATATTAAGTTAATTTTGAATACATTATTTTTTGCATTTAATAACAGAGGTAAAATTGGTAATTTTTTAAGTATTCTAAGATTTTAATATATAAATAATGAATTAATAATATTAAGTAAAAGTTTAATCATTTTATGTCAAAACTTTAAAATAAATATGACTTAAATACTTACTCGTATAATTTGCTAAACCCGTGCTAAATTGAGGCCTACAGGTATAAATACTGAGGGAGTTCAAGAAGAGGTGGAATTCAATCCTCAATGCCGTTAAAATATCTAAAGTGTGGGTACACTAACTTCTTAAAGATATTAAAAGCTAAAATTAAGTCCTGGCAGAATGGGTTTAGCCTGTGTTATACTGCTGTAAATTGGGTAAGGGTGAGCATTGTTGATTGAAGTGTAAGTCATTAATCCTTAGCTAAGCTGAGTATTTACCCTGTTAAGATATTAAGTACAAAAGTTGAGTTCCAGCAGAATGGAATAAGCATATGTTAATGTTGTAGAAAATCGGCTAAGGCTGAACATTATGGATAAATGCATAAGTTGTTAATCTTTGGCTAGGCTGAGTACTTACCCTGTAGAGAATATTTATTAATCCTATTAAGATATTAAATACAAAAGTTAAGTTCGGACAGAATAGGCTTAGCCTGTGTTAATGTTGCAGTAAATTGGCTAAGGGTAAACATTATCCATTAAGGCGTAAGTTAACAGCATTACCTCGCATGCACAAAAATATTCACTATATTTTGTTGTAAGCTGTCAATATTTCAGCTTCTTTTCTTCTAATCAGTGTTTTCCACGTTAATTGGTTGAATTAATAATAGCTTACTTTAAGTTGTGAATAATTCCTAACAATTATTTCCATAGTTTGGAAAAATTTATCTAACTACAAATTGTTATATGTGTTTTTTCCATTTCTTTACAGAAAAAAGGTCGTGTGATACAATAAATGCTTTTAGATAAAGTGTACATATGTATATAACAAAATAGACAATTATTGTTCAACACAGTTAATTGAATTATTTTTTCCATTTCAGAATAATCTCAACAGTTATGGCGGAAATAAGTGATTTAGACTACCCTTTAGAATTGAGTGATATTATGCCTCAAAATAGTAAACTCTACGACAAAATGAGGCCCCCAAAATATAAAGGTATAAATATTGCTTAAGAAATGTGTATAATTAACTTCTTTTTTTTTTAAAGGAAACGCTACGGAAGTTTTATTTCATGTCACTGTAATGAGTTTGGATACTATTGATGAAAGTTCTATGGTAAGTTCTTCAAATTTTTACTCAAATATTAGTAGGTATGTTTAATTAATATCAATGCCACTTCATTGTACTCATGGATATTGAAATGTTGCAGTTTTAAAACCCTCGTACCATAAAAATACATCTTTGAGAAAAAAAAAATAATATATGTTAATTAGATATATTTTCTTTATGATGTATAACTGTTGCTTTAACGTCGTTCTAACAAATATGATTTTAAACAACAAGTTAAAGTTATTTCATTACTATCTTTATTAATATCATTTTTGTAAGTATAAATAAAAATATATACTTAAGTATAAAGATTATATAATATGAATTGCCAGGAGCAATTGTGTTATATTAACATAAATAATAATTCATCAGCCATATAAATGTATGGCTTGTTTTTAGTATAAATAAACAAATAATAGATTTGAAATGTCTGATAAACACGGTTCACATTGAAAACTTTGAAAAAATTTGTTTAAGGGTTCTTAAAAACTTGATTGATCTGTTAGTCCAGTAGCACAAAAGATAGACCGTATCAAGTCTATTACCATCAATATTGGGCATCCTCATGTTAAACGCTGCATAACATGAGGATGTGACCATAAATATCACTCTCAGGTCACCTGTAAGTACTTGTTCCATTTTTGTAAGCCTCTTTGCAATATTAGCCTTTCCTTTAAACACCGTAAAGTTGTTTGCTCTTTCGTTGAAAGAAACACTATTATTATAACCAGAGGATCCAAATAGAGTTCTGGGTTTTAATTGACATCCTCTAGGCCTCTGAGGTTCAAAGGTATAATATCTTAGTATATATAAAAAAGGCACCCAGTAAATGCGTGACACACATAATTATTTAGTTTTACACACTTTTGACATGGCAGTCTATAAAACAATAGTCTTAATGTTGAAATTGTTATGTAATTGTAATTCCATCCTCTATAACTTTAGTAGAACTCATAATTAAACCACTCATTTCTCTAGTAAACCTAGTTGTTCTAGATGTTTATTACCTACAACATATCAACTCACATTGAAATGTCCGTTTCCATCTTCATTGCCCAAGAAATCGAAGGCTTAAAGATAAAACTATTTTAAACTTTGTCTTATTTGTATTTATAAAATTAGTTTTAATTTAGGGGTTAACTAATAATTTTGTTAATACTAAATATTGTAAATGCATCATTTAAGAACCAAATTATCTGTTTTTATCAATTCGGATATTATTGGAGGTGGTAAAATTTTCTAATAATATCAATATTCAATGAAGATTAAAAAAAGTTAGAATGAGGTCATGTTTATTTATGTCTGGACAAGGAGGACTGTATTAATTGATTATTTTAAAAACTCTGCAAAGAAAATGAGATACACTTTAAGAGTAGAAAAAATTCTGTTCAATAAAGCACTTATATGTAAAAAAGGTTTAGGAAAAATAATCATGCTTAATACAACATTAATTTAAAAATGCAATAAGTCTTATTCGTCTTCACGATAATTACTTGGTCTTTTAGAACAATGATCAATAAACTCTGTAATATATATCTATACAAGAAATAGGGCAATTTCTTTTCAAAAAGAATATAATATAAAAAAAGTCTACGAATTGAATACAATGTAAATACATTATGAAGAGATTACAACCATATTGTACGTATATCAACAAATTTAATCATCCCTATTACAATTTGAATTATCTTTTTCGTATACAAAAAAATGTCTACATAAAAAGATTTCATTTAGGGTTCTTTTCACATATAAAAACATAAATAAGATTTAGCTTTCTAGGTAAACTTTTTCACAAAAGAGCAATAGAAGCAGAATATCCTATTTGTTAGTCAACTTTATTAGCAAATTTATTTTGCAATATGCATAGAAATTGTATATAATAGAAAATTAGGATTAATAATACTATAAAAACGACATTGATAATAGTTTTGCGCTTTTTCGAAGCAAATGATTCTTAACCAGAGAAGAGGGAATGATTTAGATCTTGATTAAAAAACAAATGATGTTTCTTTATTTTTCTTAAATTATAATTGAAGGAGAATCGTTCTAGGAGCTCAAAGTTGACATTTTTACTACCTAAAATGACATTTGTATTGTATACTACTTGATGCAACTGATTTTTCAATTAAATCAAAGGAATATGTATTAAAAAGTCCAAAGTTTTGATATATTTATAAAAATAATATTATTTTAGGAATTAATTAGGGACAATACAAGTAAGATATTTATAGAAAAATATGTTATTACTATGCTATTTTTTTACCTATTTTACAAAATTTAAATAAGATTTTAAAACAATATAATAATATATTTTGTTAATACATTTTGGGGCCTGAAATATAATAAAACTTGTGTATATCTAAATATATATTTTGGATAGACAGTAAGGTTTCAGTTAATATTAAGAACAAAAAACAGAAACCTTATACCTAAAAAAACTAAACTAATGGTTTACTTTTTTTATAAATAAAGAATATATAACATATGTTTTGTTAAGCTAACTGATAGCTTAAATTATTTACTATACCTCTGTATAATTTCTTTAGTTTATAATATATTGCTAATTTAATAATCATCAATATACTAATTTCTAAAGTTCTGGCCACACGTGGAGCAAAGGATTTACACATCTGCCACCCGAGCATTGACACCTTGAAGGCATCTGTCCATAAGCATTGGAAAGACATGAGCAAGGATGCTTTCCCGAATGTATCTTTAGTCTTTATACGCCACCTGAAGGCTATCATGCTACCAAGGTCGACGCCATTGAGAAATAACTGTTCTCAAGGAGTGTCTGAAGAAAATCGAAAAAAATCAGACTGAATTCCTAGCAATTAGTTTATTGAAATTATGATAAAAAGTGTCCTAATTTCCATGCATCACCCGGTATATTAACATTATAACTATACATAAATTTAGATCGTTAGATATATTGGAAAAAGTGATAAATTCAACGTTCGTTAATTTCTAACTATAAAATGTTAATGTGTAAATTAAATAAGTCATCTGCCATTCATATATATTTACTTTTGATCAACAATCTTTTGGTGTATTGCTTAGTTTGTATTAAGCCTAAAATTTAATAAAATGCGTTATTACATCGTTATAGAATCTTATTTCCAATTAACAATTGCAATGGAAAGGGTAATATATTTTTTTCTAATTATCCGACTATTTTATTGTTTTTTTTTCAGTTCATAAAGCTTTGATTTAATTCAAATATCACTGTTTGTTATTGTCATCAAAAAGTATTCACTGCAGGTTTTAAGTATTTTTTTAAAATCTTGAAGCCACTTAATTGTGTTCAATCAAGATTTATTCGACATTTGTTTATTTTACGTTGTAATAATATCAACTTTGAGTCCCAAAGATGGCGTTTCCTTCAATTATGACGTATTTTTTAACGTCACCGAAAAAGCTATATTGCCTTTTTCATAAAACTAAATCTATATAAATTTAAATTTTAGTAAAATGATCAACTTGATAAAATTAGCCGAATATATATCCTTAAATATTTTATTTAAGTATAAATCGAAAACTAAAATAAGGTACTATTTGCAGGATAGAAAGCTAAACATTAGTGATTATATAATACCAACCTTCTCTCTAAGGTATTTGTTAGTAGTACATAACCAAAATATAAAAAATATTCCTTCCATCAAAGTTGAAGTTACAAAGTAGGCCTCATTTTCTTTCCGGTATTCGAGAGTGGATTAAACAAAAGAGCTACATATATTCATTTTTTTATCTCCATCTTTTCTTAAGTAATATTAACTATTTCCATATTCATTCCATGAATTCTTAAACAAAATTGTACATTCTAACAGAATAATGCTGTGTACATGATGTACTTGAAACAAAAAAATTGTACAAACTGTTACCAAAAACTGAAATGAAGAATTTAGAATAATGGGGATAAGGATAATGTTTGTAGTAATTGAATGTTTCTTAAATGATTAATAAATTCTTAGTTTACGTTCTTAAAATAAAATTTATAATTGTTTAAAATTATTTGGTACAGCTGTAATCAAGTTCATGAAAACAAGGATAACAGTTCGATAATTTCTACATATGTTGTGTATAAGTTACCTTGTACGTACAAGTTACAACATGTATGAACAATTTCTTCGTCTTAAAATACATTATTGAGTGACAAAAAGAAATTGTAATAGTTACCATTCATAATAGAGCTTTATTTTCAACAAACGATCTTGTTTACTTCAACCTTGTTTATTCATTTTTCTTCTGAAGTTAGGAATACAACAGAGGTCGAATGAATTTCAACGGATTATAATTATATTGATCTATAATTGAAGCACATTAAGGTACATTTTCACGAGATTTTGGAAATTATGAATCGTGAAATGGATAAAACTGTAGCTTAGGCTTTTCATAATTTTCATATTAATATATTTGTTTATATATAAAAATTAATTAAAATAATAAAACCTTGGATCTCACGAAACCCACTCCGAAAATATGCAGTGCTTAAAAAACGGCAACAAAAAGTGCCCTGACGGAAAAAATCACGTGAAATTGAATAACTGGCCGATTCAAATATATAAAAATACTTTGTAATGTAAATAGTGTTTAATTTTTAACTCCCCCGTTGTTTTTTTTTGGAGTTGGCAAAAAATTGAGTAAATTTTCTTATCCTGTGCTGTTGTTATAATTATTTAATTTCTGAGGAGTGAACTTTCTGTTCTACCTCGTTCAATTATATTCAAAATCTGATTGAATATTTGTGTGTGAAGAGTTATCTTAAAGATTGGTTGTGGAGTTATAATTAAAAGTCTTGTAGACTCAGGGTAGAATTGAGGATCTACATTGGATGCCTATGTCCCTACTTATTTCCATCTCCCCCGTCACAGCTACTTTTAGCATATACAATGACACATTATGACAGCTAAGCTGCTCTCCTCCAAAACATTTTTCCGATTGTTAGGGTTACCAAATTGATTTTCGGTATCACTTTTTAAAATTCCCAAAATGGTACAGATTAGCATCACTTTTTATAGCCCTCATTCATTTGCAGTTTGTTATGCAGGATTCAAATATTCATTAAGTATTTTCGTACTATAAATACTCAGTATTTACACAAAATCCATTGATTTAAGAATTTATTTTTGATATTATGAGGGCTTGTTGCTCAGGCAGGTATGGCAAAGAAATTTATTATGCCTTGGGCCCATCAGTATACCTGCTCAACTTGTGGGGTGGAGTGGATTATAGAATAATAGAAATGTGCCTTGGTGCCTACAAAACACAGCGGGAGTAGAGTTTAAACTGTAGTTTGGTCCAGTGATTAACCTGTACAATCTGAGGGCCAGTGTTTATTTTGGATATTAGAAAGGGTTCTTTGATACACAGGGAAGCGGTGGTAGAAGAATTTATCCTGCCTCAGGGACCAGCAGCTCATTTACACAACCTGTGGGTACGGTGTATTCTAGAATATTATAAGTACTTAGAAATACAGCGGCGTATTGAAAATCGTGTGTATTTTGGGTAAGTAAAAAAAAGGAACCGAAAATCAACATAGTAACCTGAAAATTTGTAGAATATTTTGGAGGAGAGCAGTGTAGTTGTCATGACGTTTCATTCTTAAGGTAAACCATCTTTTATGACTATACACAAATGTTCAATCAGGTTTTGAATGTAATTGAATCTAGTAGGAAATGAAATTTTCTAACGGAGTTATGTAATAATCACAACAGATAAGGAAAAAAAGACTCATTCTTCATATTACAATTCCAAAAAAGCGAGCCAGCTAAAAAATACAGACGATTTAAATTACAACTTATGATTAAGTTAAGGGAAAATAGTCTAAATCCTTGTGAGTATAAATCAAAAATAAAAGTATATGGTGGTCATTTCGATAGACAACATATCTGCTGACAGAGATCACATAAAAAACTTTAGTGCATCTTTGCATCTGAGTAATTCCGGCATATGTTTTTGTAAATAGATACAAATCTTTATTTCTTTCTATTCCTATCCTCTCATAGCTGCTTGTTTGGAGCTAATTTAATGAAACGTCATGTTGGCTAAGCTGCTCCATTGGAAACATTTGTCAAATACTATGTTAATATATTCGGTTTCTTTTTTATTACATATCATTAGTTCACATTTCATACAACTCTAATGCCCAGTTTCAACACCTCAATTTATATTTAAACTATGAAATCATCGTCACTACATTTAAATACCCGTAAAATTAAGTTTGGCCAAAATTTTAGTGAATTTGTTGCAATTTGGCTTATTTGTAATTGTCTAATTATTATTATTTAAAAAAAAAGGATAAAACATTGTTTATTAAAGCGAAATATAAACATAATAAAAATCTACTTATCTTACTAAAACTGCTGAGTTGTGATGACATTTTGAACTATTTCCCTTACCACTCATACATTTTTGAATGTGTTCTCTAAGTAATTGACTAAATAAATTTAAAACAGATTGTCTTTTCTTAAAAATAAAATAATAATTTCAAATTTGGGTATATTAACCATCTGTCGTTAAAAAAGTGATCTATGTGTTGACTTGAAGATCTAAAATTGAGTAATTTCAGGCTATACATGTCCTTACTATAACTGAAGTGTTTATTTCATTCTTTTCACGTCTGTTTGCAGCTAATCTAGTGGCACGTCATGAGAGCTAAGCTGCACACCTTCCAAACATTATTCAAATGTCCAGATTTACTTTGTTGATTTCCGGGTTTTTTTCTAACATACTGGCAAATCAAATTTTTACAACCTAGATATATGTATAATTAGGTATGCTATTTTCGTAGAAATAAAAATATAGTTTTAAGATTACAAGGAAAACTTTAAACTTTTTTCTTTAAATCATGTACATTCTTTGTTAAATAGTTGCAGTGGGAACATCTTCTTATGAATTAAAAATTATATGAATTGGATTAAATTTTGATAAAACTGTACAATAGAATTATTACCCTTAGTATCTATATGGATTAAAATTCTATATCATTTTAAATGTTGAACCATATAAAGTGTAATTACTTACGTCACAAACAGGCTGGAGGACATGAACTAAATATTACAACTACTGAATCCTCACTTTGTAAGTGTGGCTATTCATTGTGACGGTGCATGAAAATCCTTTATAGTAGTCATTCATTTTCTCCACTTAAAATTTTATAAACAGCAGGTGATATTAACAAGGGCTTAACTTAGTCGTACATTAATTTTCCCTCCCCCTTCTTCTCGCTCTCTAGATTAACAAATCTCCTCACTATGAACAATATTGATATTACAGGCAGTTTGCCGATTGGTATTTTTGTAAAATGAAAAAAGTATACGGTAAGCGGTGTTTTCACAGCTCAAGACGTCGTCACATCATTTAGAAGTAGTCTTTGAAGAGAACGGGGATAGTTATATTGATTCAATTTCTTGGTACTCATTTACGTTTTTTTTCTTTTTGTAGTTGGACTGGATGTGGTTGTTTAAAAATTCTCTATAAGTTGTCACCATATAATGGAGCTGATATGTTTAAAGTGTGACAAACAAAATACTATATCAAGTTCAAAGTGTAGTTTATTCTTTTTTAACTAATCTAATATATGTTGCTGCAACAAAACTTCCTTTTTTCATAAGGGTTTTCATACAAGTTTTATAAATAAGAAAAATTATGATTTATGTTTATAATGAAAGTACACATGTTATTTTTTTGCCTAAAACATTTTTGAAAATCATATCAAGTAAGTGACGTCCCTGATGGAAAATTAACTGAATTTTAGTATTTGAATAAGGTGTTTGTTTTTATTTTTTGTTTGTTTCTTATTAAATAACTTTTCACTACAAGTTTACAGAGGGATATAGACATATAGGGATTTCATATTTAAAGATGCAAAATTTTAGTAACACAATCTTAGTGGATGATTGTGGAAGATCAGGAGATTAGTAATTGGTTCTTCTTAAAAGTCCTTAAATTTGCTTTTCCGGAGTAAATCCGGTTAAAATTAATCGATTGTACAAAATTTAAAATTCTTACAAGACACAAAATCTAATCTTACTAATTTCAATTTAAAAAAAAGGAATAATACAATTATACGAGCTGTAATTCTTGTCCAATAAGCATATTGTACAATTGTATCCTCTCCCGCTTAAAAATGCACGCATTTTCACTTCTCTACATATAATTGATTAATTGTCTATGACATGTCAGTTTATATATCTATATTCTTCTTCCTTTAAGAAAAACAATATTGATGATATTTTTTTCTTTTTAACACATATGATACAACTTTGTATGAAAAAAGTAAATTTTACTCCAGGAAAAATAATAAATGTTTGCATTTAATGACTTGTATTACTACAAAATAAGGATATAAAGTATTACATGAAGAACATCATATACTTTTTATCGACTAAAGAGAAAGGAAAAATTTAAAATATATATATTATATATTGTCTTATAGAACATAAAAAAGTTTAATTAATAATGGAAAAGTAATTGTTCTTTTCAGGCAAGTTTTCAAAATAAGACTGCAATTAATGAATATTTTTTTAATTAACTTATTTTTTATGTAGACAGGCTTTTGAAAAATCATGAATATAGATATATTTACAAACAAAAAGCTTGTTTTGTATACTCAAAACTCAATAGTTTGCTCATTTACACATCTAATAATAGGCAATAGTGAGGGGAATTCCGGCTCTTTATAATGAAGCGGATCTTTTGGCTTGGTTCACTTAAAAGAGCTGGGCTCTTATGTCTCCCAATTGGCCCTTCAGTTTGTTTTGTTTCATCACTAGTTGGGAAATATTATTACTATGACATATCATAATTAAGTTATTAATGTAAAAAATAATATTTTTTCATTAATAGATAGCTAGACTTGTCATTATGCTAAACTATAGTAGATTAAGATATAATAAGATTCATCTCATAAATCACTGATCATTATTATAGATAGAATAAATTCATTTTCATTAAAGCCAGGGTCCAGCTAAAAAACTTTGTTGCTGTGAATTTAAGTTGTAAAATAATAAAGAACAATACACATTGCTAGGGAAGTTGCAACACTTAATGCAACTCTACCCATAGTATTAAGTGTTACAACATCATAAATTTATTATGAATGAGTTAACTTTGAATTTTGATTAAATTACTTCAACTGATAAAAAAATACATAATTATTATTTCAAATGATCTCAGTTAAAGGAAAAATAATGACAGCATTATTACAAAAAAAAAAAAAATTAAAAGCTACTTTTAACCTTCAAAAAAATATTTTAACTAGTGTTTAAAAAGAACTGTCAAAAATCATAATTATTTTTAACAATAATCTACATGAAATTATAGGATTGTAATCTACATTTTATGTCTGTATTTAAAGAAAACGTGAGAAATACCAAGAATGGTTCAATAATCCTTTAATTATAAAATTCAATATTAATTTGTAATATAAACAACAAATATAGTCTATAGTATAATTTATTTGAGAATAATTGTTCTCCGTAACTATTTTATGTACTTCATACATATTTTTGGTATTTATCAAAATCAAAGTTTTAGATTTAAACTAGGACAAAAATAATCTAACTTTTGATTATTTTCTTTTGAAAATTAAATTTGAAACTAGTCCAAAATTTATAATGGCTTACTCAACGCTATTTCTACCAAAAATAAATATTACGGACAATTTCTCATAAAACGAGATGGACACAAAAACTTGTTCGATCTTAAGTAGGAAATTATGTTTTCACTATCAACTCAACAATAATGTACAAAGATGAAAATCGAGTGCATTTTTTGGCTCAACCATTTTTTGGGACTTGGCAAACTGGAGAGTAAATTTTCTTTTCCTAGTCTATTGTTATTATTATTTGACTACTAGGAGTTAACTTTCTTTTCTACTTTATACTCATAATATACATATACATAATATGATGATGGCAAGCAAATATCAGCATATGTTTTTCAAATTTTTCCTTTAAGATGTTTAACACTTCAATTAATGCAACTAATATTTAAAAGCTGTTGTATTGGTAAATTCTATGGGTCTTTCATTACAAGATTTGTTCCCAAAATTTTACAACCTTGAAAAATATATTAGTAGTTTTTGTTTTTGTCTAATAGAGTACGAGCAAACTAAAAAATATATATACTATCCACGAGGTGGTGTGAAGAATTTAAATAATTTATTACTTCTAAATTCACTATTGTATATGAGAACACAACATAAATATATTAAAAATGTATTCCTTTATAGTTTATTTCTCTTATTCCCCAAATACCATTTTGAATTTCAACATACATTATTTAAATAGCAATATAATTCAGGGAATTGTGTTATTTTTCCACAAACCACCACCACTCTATATAATTTTGTAAAAAAAACAACAAATATACGTAAAAAACATTCATCTTTCAATGATAGAATATCAATATATTTAACATGGCCTCATTCCTATATTTTTTCTAATGTATTCGAAGATTTTTAAAGTTTTGAAATATAATTTCAACTAACCCTTTAAACGTGAAAATTCTTTATATAACGCAGTTTGTTAGACACCTGCTACGACTTGTTGAAAGGGGAAATAAATCTCACAGTTGTGCTGCTGAGATACAATAAAAAAACTAGGAGTTCATCATTTTTTTTAAATACTTTTATTTTTATGGGACACCTTAATAACCACAGAAGAAATTATGACCACAAAACCTCTTAACAAATTAGGAATGTAATATTTAATTTACAAATTATTAATAAATTCTTTTAATTTGCTAGTTTTTTCATCAAAAATTTTGTGAATTAAGTATGATGTTCATATTTGCTCGGTATTACAATTTTGAAAAAAAAAAACAACACATTGTAATGAAAAAAGAGATGAGGTGAGAATTTAAAGGAGGTATTCATCGAAACAATGTGCTTAATGTAAATTAGTATACTACAGTTAACCATTATAACTTGAGGTTGCGTTAGCTTATTTCAAAGCTAGAATTGCGTCAGAAACTGCTGAGTTTGTGTTTGTTTTCCTTCTATGTATGCCCCTCTCCCAGTAAAAATGAGATCAGAAAGATACACTTGGATCAGTTCAAAGTGTCCAGGAACATGTTTATGTTTGCTAAACATTGTCTCGCCAGTAGTGAGAATGAAGAAGAAGCTTTCAGGTACAAAACTGGTGGCATAATCAGTGGAAAAGTCAGGTTAGAGCAATGGAGGTAGCCATCCAAGCCAATCCAAGGGATTCAATGGTATTGGATGCAAATGACATGGGTGTTTCTAAGTCTACGGTTTTCTAGGCCCGTTAAAAGGGAGAAAGGCAAATCTTTATTGCTGAAGGAGAGGCCTATGATATGAAATTAGAACATCTAAATGGATGAAAATGACTTCTGAACAGTTTGAAGTCGATTCCTGACCTGACTTTATGCTCTGACTGCACGTTGAGTCAAGGGCCTTCAGTATTTGCCATCCAAACATCGCCGTGGTGAAGACCTCTGTTAATGAGCACTGAGCTTAAATGAGAAAGAAGACTTTTTACGACGGTTGCGTAGCCTTTAGACACCGCTTGAAGCCTATCATCAACACCAAGACGACGGCATTGATAAGTAATTGTTCTCAAGGATAGTGCTGAGAAAATAAAAAAAAAGCAATAGCCTTAACCTTTTTGTTATATAAGCAATTATTATTGAAAAGTATCCTAATTTCCTTTTTACATCCGGTATATTCATCTCAAATATCATGAAAGGAGAAATCCTTTTAAAAATTATTATTATCAGGACTTTTCTGTGAAAGTGTTGAAAATACATGTTTTTACTGATAAATAAGAAACGCTCCCTAATAGTAATAATATTTAAAAATATGTTTGTATAAATAAAACTATTAATATATTACCACATTCATTAAAAAAAGTTTATGATATGAGGATACAATATCATAGATTTAACTTATTTTATATAGTTTTTAAATCTTCTTATCGTTTTGTGCTTCCTAAAAAACTCTTTTGGTGTTGAAATAGGAGTTACTAAATTAGTTTTATTTCTATTTGAAGAAACCATTTTATATATTGCGGTACTAATAATATAACTATAGTAATTAAGAGTAAACAATTAATTACTTTACTAAATACAAATAATGTATTTTTATTTTTCAGACGTATACCTGTGATGTATTTTTTGCTCAGAGTTGGAAAGATAATCGTCTTAGACTCCCAGATAATATGACCTCAGAATATCGTTTACTTCCGATTGAGTGGTTGGAAAAAATTTGGCGCCCTGATTCATTCTTTAAAAATGCAAAAAGTGTAACATTCCAAACCATGACCATTCCTAATCATTACATTTGGCTATGGAAGGATAAAACCATTCTGTATATGGTGAAGTAAGTTTTTTTCTTTTGGTTATTAATATTGTGTATTTCAAAAATGAGAAGTATGGAGTAACCTATTGCATTGGTCTTGTTAGTCAATTACGTTTAACATTATGTTATATTATAAAATATTACGTGCAACCATGCAACTTTAGATATCTGATATAAAAATGATTCAATTCTTATTTTATGTGTAAAATAATAAATAAGAGTAAAATATCGGATAAATATTTTTAATTTGAAATTTCTAAATACGTGTATGCTAAGTGGAGACCCAAAATTTGTAGTAGCATGACTAAATTAAGGAAAATGGGATTAATATGGAATAAAAAAAAGAAAGCTTTAAACTAATTTGAGATATGTTTAAATACTATATTTAGTTATATTTCTTAATCAATAAGTCCTCCTTCACAAGAAGTACCAGCCTTGACACGCAATCGAACAGATTGGCAGTCTCCATAACGTACCACACTATCATGATGTATGACTCTTAGCAAACCCCAATTTGAAGGATAGGTGCAGCAGATTTTTTTTTATTCAAGACACCCGAAATTGCAAATTCTAGAGGATTGAGGTCATGGCTGGAGTAGGCCCATATGAGGGAAGGCCAGAAGTCTGCCATGTTGTTGCAGCATAATTTTTGGATCTTTTTGGATGGGGGCTATAATGAACATCTTGATGCTGTAGGAAGTCCGGATGGAGATACCAACAGTCTTTGTAGCTTTATCAGTAATGACATCGGTGCTGAGGATATTACACCTACGATGTCTTTGTTATTGATGTTTTAACATTTTTACACTTAGAGACATAGGATTGCAACAAAACTTGTTTATTTTTTAGATTTCGTTTGGATGCATAGTAAAACCTCTTAATTAAAGAAACGGTGATAAAACTCTGATTAAATGATATTGCAAGTTTTAAATCCCCACTTTGAATACAAATTTCTAAAAAGACTGATCTTCATCATATTTCTTTGTTACAAATTTTAAACTTTACACTGATTTTTTTACCAAAAATTTTATTTTTTTCAATTTTCAAAATTGCTTATAATGTATTTATTTTCAAAGAATAGCAACAAAAAATATATATCTAAATTAAAATTATGCAGTTTACAAAAGAAGAACTATCTATTACTCAAGTGGAAAAATGAGGAGGAAGATGACGTTTATATGTTTCCATGAATCTTAAATTTCATGGTGGAACCTTTAATATATTGGCTTAACTTGTATCAAATTAAATTAAAAAATAATTAATTGTTATAACTGTAAAGTATAACAGTTCGTACATTTTCTTTCAATAAAACCACCAATAATAATTTGTTGTCGTTTTCCTTCTTTGAAAAATTCTTCCCAGAATCATAATATTTCATTTATGATTAATATAAGTTCCGTCCTTCAATATTCTTATGATGGAATAAATAAGTTTTTGTTAGGAAATGAGTAGTGATATAAATATATATTAATAGAAAAAATTGGAAGTGTTTATCAATTTTCCAAAATTAACTTATATTTTGAAAATATTATATACTATTTAAAATTGGAAAGAATAATATTATGAATGACATATTTTTAAATTTATATAAATGTCGTATAATTTTTATCTGCAGAAAACGCAATTAACATCTTACTTCTGCTTGACTACACTATTTTCTAAAAATAAGTTCTTCGTTTGATTAATTTTTTTATCACCGTTTATGGCATTAAAAATGAACAACTAAGTGTTATTCTACCTGAATACACTTTAAAGAAGATTATTTATATGATTTTATATTTTCCTTAAGAAACACATAAAAAATAAATATAAGAAAAATAAATCTCATTAATGAACAAACGGAGATTTACATATTTATAAATAACTTAAAAGGGATCGTAGAAATTATATACTTTTACCGCAATGACTTTTATAAGGGACTTTATGATGAGTTAACATGTTGTAATGAGCTTAGTAAAACGTTCATGAAAAAACCTCTGTGCAGAAAAATATGCTGGATAAAGGACATTAGAAAGTTTCATTGAGGGAGGTGCATTTATTGAATTTGAAAAGTACTATGATAATATATCTAGTTATTCTGAAGACGAAAACAATAATAAAGACGAAGTAGTAGAATTGAATGTACTGGATAATAGTGGATACGAGTTGACATTACTTTCTGTTTCAAAAATTAGACACAGCTCTTTGTTTCGTAACTTCAAGCGAAGAATCAATCCCACACAAGAGGTTGTACTATTTAAACGAAGTAGATAGCTAATTCCTACCAACAATATGTTTGGGTTACTGCAACCAGCTGCTTATAAATTAAGTTTATACGGTGAGTACAACAAAAACACTCTACACAATCAAGATACAAAGAAAATAAACTTTAATAATACAGAAGAGATCCAACCATTTTTAAGAATCAGCATTCCTTTTCTCTCTCTTCTATATGATAACTTGAAATAAACTGATAAGTATCATATGGCTCGCTTAGAATTTAAATAATATTTAAAAAGTATTAAATCTGAAAAATCAAGTATCTATACAAATATTTATTTCAATTTGGAAGATAAAAAAATAGAATATTAATGGAAATAATCTAATTGCAAATCATGATAGGAGAATATTTTTTTAATGGTAAGATGAAAGTATCTATCTCTATTAAGTCATGGTATTTACAGTGATTTAGCAAGGAGGGTACCAAAACTGTAATACCCAATTAAGTAAATAGAACATTTGATCACTGTTGTTTGTACAAAAAAAAACATTTAGAAAAACCAATTAAAAAACTGATTTCATCTAATTTTATTAAATATCAGTTTGGTGGAAAAGCTCTCAATATACATTGCAAGCTATAAAGAAGAAAGAAAACTGCAAAGATCATAAATGAAGTAGAGTCTGAGAAGTGTATCATAATGGACAAGAAAAAGAGGGAAAAAATGTTTTGTTGCTCCCAATAAGTGCAAGCGATGCACAGTATTATCTCAATAAAACAAAAGAGTACACTTCATTTTATTTTCAGCTATTGATGTTTCTGCTTCCTCCCTCCTATCAGCATTCTCAACCTTGATTGGGAGAATTTATTTTATTAAGTTATGAAAAATGCTTATTACTTACTGATTTTGGACATTTTTTTACTTCTTTTTTGAGAGAAAGTTGCAAGATACAATCAAAGTAACAACGGGGGTATGGTAGTGTACATTCTCAAAATGAAACAAATCCATGTTTTAAATTATAACCAAAGAAACAAAACTAATTGCTTAAAATTGAATTATTAATATTTTTTTATTACTATTATTTATTATCGACCAAAACAGTTGAACAAAATCATAATCAATAAATTTGTAAATAAGTGCATATCAATAATAAAATATACATAAACATACAGAAACTGAATTATAATCAAATTAATTTTTAGAAGTTAATTTTCATTTCAAGTTCAGAACTATTTTCAGCGGGAAGCTTCTGAAACGTGTATAAAATTAAGGAAGTTTAAGTTATTAAAATAGAAGTTTCATTCTTTTTTTTCATTTCCTTTTCAAACTACCCTTTTTATTTTTCTCTCCCCACATAAAACATACCAATTGACATAAAAAAAGAGGACGACAACGATTGATAAAAAGAATTGAAAACATTTGTTACTCTAGTGGGATAGGTTAACGGAAAAGCGCAATTACACTCATTTCCTATTCAATCCATTCCAGTATTGCTGAACTGTTTAACTGGACTATGCAGCATTTAATTGGGTAAACATTAAAAAGAAAACCCATAATAATTATCTCTATCTTCATGTCTTTGTTAGCTTCTTGAGATATCAAGAAAAGGAAAGTCCCTCTCCTTCAATGTTACTCACTAGCCTTCTTTAACCCCGTCTTCAAACTTCCTCGTAGCTCTGTTATCTCCCGGCAACACAAGAAGAGGTTTGAAAACGTTTCGACTTCGTCTTTACAAAAATTACATTTTCTTTCTTCTTTTTTTACTATTATTTTTTAATCAATTTTATAATTATTAAACTAGTTTGAGCTTTAAAAAATGGAGGCTTTCTACATTAAGGTATTTCTCTATAATTTGTTCGATGGATATTGGACATGCTATCTGTTGTATAATTCTCTTGAGTATTTTTGTGATATACCTATGCACTATTGAATCATTATTTTTCAAAACAGGGTATATATATTATAATATACTTTTGTATCATGATACTCCTAGAGAGAAGAAATAACTTTAGACAGTATAAAAAATTGTTTTATGAAACATATTATTTCCATGTAATATTTACTTTTTATCAGCGATTGATAAAGTAAATTACTTTTTTAGTATTGTCTTTATTTAAAAAAAGACTGTTTTTAATTGAATTTCTAGTATGATTATACAATTAAAGGTTATAAAATAGAATTCACAATTGTTGAAAGTTATATCCAATTCAGAAAAATTTAAGGCTCATATATTAAAGAATATTTTTTTAAATGATCATATAAATAGCCAATTACAAACAGTAATTTAATTAATTTGCTACTAAATAAAAGTATGAAATTTCAGACCAACTCAATGAAAAATATTCTGACTTATTGACGAAAACAGATACTTGAGTGAACATATTCTAGTAACTATACATCCTCCAGGTCATAAAAATGTTATCAAAAGGGTTATGCGGGAATGTAATAGAAACGATGAAATAGTCAGTGACAATTTCAAAGATATTCATTTTGTAAGGCAAGAAAGCAGAATTGAGTTGATGAAAAACCAAACTGTTCCTGGCAGCGTTTTAAAATAAAACAACCTTAGGAAGAGTTTATGTTTTGGATGTAATAACAGCTGTCTATGGGTGGGAACTTGGAAAAGAAAAAGGTAATAACATTTATTTAACTGGTTAGTAATGCTTCTGCTATTCAAGCCTTGCAACTCATGAATATAGAACAGATATATATCTCCCTTATTTATAATTCCTCGGGAATATTGTACAAAAAAGGGAGCAGACGATATTATTTTAGTTATGAGGTTGGCAGCTCATATTTTAAGGATAACATTTATTTTTGAAACAAAACTAAAGCAGCTGATATGGAAATTTGTCATTCATTTCCTATCAACCCAGCAGTATACATACATTTACCTTCACCAAAAGTTGAAAACGCCTTGCAGTGCTGATGATGATATTCACCGAACATAAGAGAAAAAAAATTTGCAGAAATTTTGAAAATGGCTAAATCGTTTGTCTCTAAAGTGAAAAGTAAGAGTTCTGTTAGTTCCCACAACTCAGTATCCTCAGCAATCATGGAGCACAGAGACAATCACCCAATTTCCATCGTTTTTTTTATAGTAGTAGCTAGTGAAAGACAATGTTGCAAAGGCCCAATGTGTAAAGGAAATTCGAAAACTGAGTGCTCTTGGCCGGATAATGTAATATATGTATCGCTTCTAAAATTTCTCAAATAATAGTGATTATTATATCTTGTTTTCAAATTTCGTTCATTTATTTACAAAATGCACATATCTAAATAGGTTTATATATTTTTTAATGTTTGAATAACAAAAACGCCCGTCAATCATAAATCTAAATGCTACAGATACTGACATTAGGTTTATTAATTAACAGGCTCCTATTGAGATCCAAAGGATATTTTTAAATTTTGAACAAAAAAAAATCTCCCATTTGAATTATAAACAAATTAGCTATATTCCTGAATAATTCATTTTTGTCCTAAATAGTTATTGCATATAATGTATGTTTTAATTAAAGTAATCTGTACTGTTACGATTAGAAATGACAAAATAATCATGCTACTTTTAGTAAGGATTTTTATTAAGGAAATCTTTTATATTAAATTTTTTCCCTCACCTATTGACTTATATTATTATTATTATTTTTTTTTTTCAAAATTCTTTATTTGGTTTATATATTATATAGAAAATACATTTATAAGTAAACTGGAGGAATTGTGTAAAAAGAACATAAATAAATATTATAGATTATACTTAATGCTCTAGGGTAAAATTTCAACCAATATTCTAAAAATCAATTAAAAAAAACACATTGCAAATTAAAAATCATAATAAATATTTGTTAAAATTTCTTAACACCCTTTTTAAAATACTTCTATGATTATGTGAAGTCAATTGTAGGTACTGGATTTCTTCTCCACAAAATTCCATGACTCTCATTCTGATTGAGGAATCTTCA
Organism: Lepeophtheirus salmonis; assembly: GCF_016086655.4. Classification (NCBI taxonomy): domain Eukaryota; kingdom Metazoa; phylum Arthropoda; class Copepoda; order Siphonostomatoida; family Caligidae; genus Lepeophtheirus; species Lepeophtheirus salmonis. Next base: position 27,701,633 of record NC_052143.2, read on the forward strand.
TTGTGAGAGAAACATAGCGGGCTGAAGCTGCCAAGATAATACCTGTCAACTCATCCTCCCGAATAGGTTGATAGTTAGTCGTGTGGCGATGAGATGAGTGTGGAGGAAATTGCACACGCGTAGACTTTTTTTTTGTTGATCCGACATCTGCACACGTAGAGACGTAGGATAAAACCCAATCTTCTTTACATTTGTTTCAAGAGTCGTGTGATTGTGAAAGCTCATTTAAAAAAATGTCAAATATAAAATTGTAATTAGATGCTATAGTACGTTTTGGGTCCCCAACTCTGTAAGTATGTCGTTGACATATATAGATTTTCTAAATCTATATATAACTCAGATAAGAATAGTGTTTCTCCGAATATTAACTTTAGTAATAGTGAACTTTTTAACCCTTAATCAATTAAACATTAAGTAATTGAGTGTCAAACCAAAGAGTTGAAGTGGTGAACTTTACAAGCTACGTCTACCCCCTTTATCAATCCATATAAAAACTGCAGTCTCAATGTTCAAATCGGACTAACCCTTAAATTTAAGTGAGTCCGTAGCCCTCACTAGAACTGATTTAAAAATAATTATAGTTAAAGTTAAGTGACTTTTTAAGTCTTTAAGACAGAACTGCAGTCTTTTATTGAAAATAAGGAAGAACACAACAATGATTAAAATCGTTATTATTGGCCATTACAATGGCAACAAACATTTTATATAAATCTAAATTATCAAATCTTGCTTATTATAACCAGGAGTTTACTTGCAGAGGCCCTAAAACGCAAATACTGCAAAATTTACATGAATAGGTAGGCTAGAGAAACGGTAGAAACTACCAGTGTTTTTTTTCCCCAAAAGCAGGGCTAATAGCTATTTTTTCTTGCAAAAAAAAACAACATAATTTGCATGTATGAACAAATTCAAAATGTCCATATGGGACATTATATTCTAAAACAGCAATAAAAGGTATGTATATTAATAGATAATTAAATATATAAAGGAAGATATTATGTCTCTCCATTCGAAGATGAGGCAGTTATAATATGTACCTCAGTTTATCTTTTATGTATGTTTTTGTTTTCTAATTACAAATTTATTCTGTAAAATAGGCTAGGAAAATTAATATTGTATTCCTCCTTTTTTTATATAAACAATAAGAAATGGAAAAAAATATATTAATAAAATTTTATTTTTCTATTGTAATCTATAGTTAAAAATTAATATGCTCAATGAGGTAAATTAGGGAAGAAGTTATGTATACTTTTTTTATATATACATAACTATGTACATAGATATGTATGTAGGTGCACAAAAAACAACTTTACACAAATACAGAAAGAATCAGCATATTTAATTATAAAGAGGCCTTTTGTACTATAAAACTATTAATGCGTCAAAAGACAAAATGTTGCATTACAAATCTATAAATCATTCAAGGTTATAATTTACTTAGTAATGTGGTATAAATGTCCTTGGTTTTATAGCTCTACGAATAAGAATATAAAACTGTGATTACTTTATAGTATAATATGTTCTTTTAAATGTTAGCCATTTTCTCTGGGCTCATCTCAACTCCCTACAAACCGGTGTTAATACAAAAACAAACTAATGGAGAGTAATTCCACGACAAATGTCACTATATTCCGTTAGGTGCTCATTACTTTTCCTTACAATTACTTAACTCCGTCTACTTTTAATAAGGAACAAAAACGCTGTACACTTTTGTGTACAATTTGTAATTTAAATAGTAAAATAGACAACATGTTGTAATACTCGATTCCTCCAAAAACTCTCAAGCAAGATAGTGAAGACCCACTGAAGAGGATTTTTTTTTAGTACCTTAATGGTCTAAAAGCTGCCACAATCGTCCAAAGTCCTGCATTTTGAGGAAAATAAACAAAAAGAATGGAAGAAGCCCTTTCTTTAATATTCGTAAAATTTAAAAATAATGTCTTGTACAATTTATTTACCATAATTAGGTATTCAATTCACAAATATTTTGCTCTTACATGACAGTATATAGTATAGTGAAGTCAATCACTTAAACAAACCACCTCCAGCTTAAATTACAGCCTCTAATCTGACCCTGAACCTGGCACAGTCCTTTATGAGGAACTCCTTGTCAAAACTAGCCACTGCCTCAAAAATGGAAGCCCGCTAGGTGTTATAAAAAAATTAAACTCTCTTTCCAAGATGACTAACATATAGTGGTGCAAGGGTTACATATCTAACGAGGTAGGATGCCACATTTACACATGTCTTTAGGATTTTCAGAAAGTATGGAGTTCATTATTTTGCCATCAGAACAATCATAAGTATTCCTTGTAAGTTTTTTCGACCCATCAAACTCCTCGAAAGCCTTGCCAATATCGTAAAAAGTTTATTTGGACAGCTTTGTAAACTCAATAATCTCCTTGGGCGTGCACCTGGTATAGATACACTCAATAATTACTGCTTAGCTTTCATAGCCAGATGGCATCTCAATATTACTCATTATTACTTTTTCTTATACGGTTTTGTCAGTTGGATCTGATTAGAATACCTCAATAAACATAGATCTCAGAGTTGCCAAGATATTGAGGTTTAAACTTATTCCGGTTTTAAAATCCCCACTCGGTATGTATAAATGAGGTGTGATTATAAATAAGATGTTACTTCTCAATCCGAATTCAAGTCTTAGATAAATCTAAAATGTATATTTTTATCATGTTGATATACAAATCCACAAGGCTTGCATCGTTAGTTTGTTCTTCACAGGTTAAAGATTATACGTCTTTTCGTGTGATCCACCATTGTTACTACTGAAAAAAAATTACGATGTTTAAATTTGTTATATTTCCATAACTATTTCATACCTTTTACATTTGTAAATATCCATTTAAATACTAAAAATACTTGCATGAGTTTAAGATAAAGAAAATAAATACATCATTTTTTTAAAACTAGTTTTAACAACATTATTTTAAAGAATGACCCTATTATTAATTGTTATTATAATAGTTTAAATAATATATTTAACTTTTCAAAGAAATTTTTGTGAAATATTAATTACTTTGAACAAATTGAGGGTATCAAAAATGCACTCATTAACTTGGATGAGGTTGAGTGAAGTATATCGAATTACAGCTGATATCACATAAATAGCAATTTGCATACCTTAAATTAAAAAAAAAAATAATAATAATATTAAAGGCCGAATTATTAGAGAATAAAAATATGAAACTAATCAAATCTTGATTAAAAATTGCAAAATTTATGAATTTTAAGATTTTATTCAATAGAATCTAAAAAATATATAATAAACATCACACCAAAAGAATTGTAACTTTTTTATTTGTAAAAAACAAACAAATAATGAAAAATGGCTTTTGTTATTGTAAACTTGTGTATCATCATTTTCAAAAAATAAATTTGAGAATCGAGTGAGAACTGAATTTCTTAATGGATACCATAAACCTTTACTCTGAAGAAAATCTGATGAATTTATTGTAACTATATATATATATATATATTACATCAAATCATTTATCTAAAATATCACTTTGACAAATGAAAATAATTTGTATCAGGAGACATGCTGTCAAATTTCAAACAAAAGAAGATGGATAAATGTAGAATGAGATAAATCATCCAAAACTTATAATAACGGATGATAAAAAAGACGAGGAAATATAAATTATATTTTTGTCAAAAAGTTCCAAAAGAAAGGAATTTCTGTTATTGTTAAAAATATGCTTAATCTCAATTTGAAGCTTTGAAGTTGGCAAGCTTGAACTTTGTTTTTCTTATTTTCTAAGCCTGTTATTATTTCATTCTTAAGACGAAAACATCTACTTATAAAGTTCAAGTGAACATACTTTGCTTGCAAGGATGGTTTTGTTAGTCTTTGTTGGACTTAGAGTAGAATGGAGGATCGACATTGGATGAACTCATGCATTCGTATTGGCTGGATACGAAGTTGGATCTATGTTTATTTTGTTCTGATCATAACCGCTTGTATCTAATTTATTAAAGTGTCATGACATCTAAGCTACTCTCCTTTTAAACATTATTCAAACTGTTGGGGTTACCATTTTAATTTTTGGTTTCTTCTTTATTTCATACCGAAAGGTATTTTACTACTTAAATTAATTATGAGATATTTTTGTTTCCCTTAATATTAATTAAGTAGTTGTTTTCGAAAAAATTATAATAACATTAACGAAACAGCCAATTTGATGAGATGAAAGATAGTAGAACTTTTTAATATTGATAAATGAAATTTATTTTCTTCTTTAGTGATATTTTTTAGTCAAAAAGTACAATTTGATGACACATAAAAAAATTGCAAAATGCAAAAAATACGACAAAGATATACAAGCATAATTGAAAATAATATGATTTGCCAGTATAAAATTAATCAAAATGAACAATTTTGAAGAAGGTTTAAGAGAAAGCAGCATAGCTTTCAAGACGTTTTATGATATTAGATTGCAAGTAGCTATGAAATGAAGGAAAAAAACACTCTGCATCGAACAATGATACAGATTGGAACAACTAAGTTGTAGATATTCAATTCTATTCCAAGTAAAACAAGGACTTACATTTATAGCTCCGGAACAAATCCTCAGTGTTACTCTCTTTTCTTTGACGCAAAAGTAAATACGTTATTTTTCTTTTTATTATTGTAAATCGACATTATTTTTCAATACATGAATAAAAATAAGAAGCTAAGCTTTCACTTCAATATAAATACCTTGATACATATCCACAGGGGGTGGACTGGAGGGCCTGTAAAATTGAATAGTTAATAAAAATGGCAATAATTCATAAAGTTTGATGCAGTTGTACCTATATAATTAAGACACAGAATTAACTAAATATAATTTAAATATTTTAAATTTGACCAAATGACAAGATAATGACCAATAGTTCCAATTTTTGTTAGGTGAAAAGGCCAGTCACAATTATGAAGAAAAAGATTATACTTGAGAAAGTTTTTACATGATTTCTTGAACATTAGTGCATATCTTGCATCCTTTATAGTTGTAAAATGAAAGAAATCACGACTATATCCAATATGTGTATGGCCATTTGGACATTCCTTCTTTATCAAAGCTCCCCATATAAAATATGTTACATCAGATGTGTTGTTTTCCATTCACGTTAAGCTTTTCCTTTATATTATACCTCTCTAGCACTTCATGGGATCTTAAAAGGAGTCTGTACAGACTAATAGGTATGCATGAGTTCTGACTTCTTGCTGATAAAGAATAAATAACAACTTCGTGATTAAGTACTCTATTTTTAAGTGAAATCTTTGTGAAGGCGGTGACATCACAAGTTAATTCCAAAATAATTTTCGGTGATTTCATAATAGTTCTTCTAAAATTCAGTGGTCTTTTTAAATATCATTATTGCACAATTCCTTTATACTTTTATGTTTTCTCTTCAAGAATAAAAAAAGCAATAATAATAGCTTTGAAAAAAGACTATTCTGATTGCCAACTAGAAATTTTTTTATTTCCATTATTTTATTGTTTTCATGTATAGATTAAGAAACATACTTAAAGTGGGTTAATTGTTTGTTTCTGTACGCATTCTGGACACATATTGTCAACATTTGCTTCTAAAAGAATGGTTTTTGCCTACTCTTGGTGTGAATTTTGTTTAAAAATGTATAGTTAAATAAATATATCTGAATTTAAAATAAATATAATATTATTTCAACCAAAAATAATATAACAGACAGCTCATCAGCTGTGTTAATTAGGTAAACAATATTATCTCCCTCAGTCTTATTCTAGCCCGCTTACACAAAATCAATCTTTTTTGATAAGAAAAAGAAAAACGGCGGATAACCGTACTCATTCTTCTTTTTTGTTCATTATACAAAAAGTCGTGGAGGTGTTAATATCTTTTTTTAAAAGATAATTTCTCGCTTATCTTTAGTGTAAATTGATTCAAAATGTATAATAAAACAAATATATATGAATTGAAAATAATACATAACATTTGTCATGTACTAATATGATTTTAAAAGTAAAAAGTTTTTCTCTTTAACGCAGTAATTTATTTTCTAACTTCAAAATCATATAACATACAGCTGATGGTCGTAATTAAGTGATATGTTATTATTTTGTCCCTACCCTTTTCTAGTGCTCTTAAGCAAATCCAATCTTTACCGATTAGGAAAAGAAAAACAGTAGATGAGTGTTCTCTTTCTCCTGTTTTGTTGATTATTTTATAAGTCGAGGGTATTATTTTTCGCTTATATTTGCATAGGAAAATAAATATATCTGAATTTTAATATATTTATAACCTTTTCAATGTACTAATAACATATTCAATGAAAAAGGATCTACTTTTTTAAGTAGTAATGCATTTCTTTTCCCAAAATCATGTACATACTAAGCAGCTGATGGTCTTAATGAAGTAATACCCTATGCTTCCGCATTTTCTTTGGGCTCTTAGACAAATCCCATATCTAAATATGATGAACTAGCAACAGAATTAAACATAATTTTTAGAAGTTCATTGCAAAGGAAAGTTTTACTTGTCTTTGCATCAGAAAGTAACCAAAACAGCATGTTGTGATAGTAAAGCTATAGTACTGTGTGTATGCAATCAAAGCAAAGAATATAAAAATGAGATAATTATTTTAGGTATAGCGAAGAAAACAATTTTGAAATTTTAATTAACTATAATTTGGACTTTTTTATTCATCTTATTCTTAGTAAATCATTTATCTGACTTATAGAATTTGATTAATTTTTAATTTTTTAATATGGAGATATTGTTAGTATTGGAGTATCAGAGTAAACTAAAACTCACTAATACGTTTAATTTTGGAAATATGTAGTAATAATTAGTAAAAACATTCATATCTTTATTAAATGACCTTAGACAAGTGCAAAACAATAATAATAAGTGCAAAGTAATCACTAGTGAGTAAAAGACAATGAGTATTACTGAGGATTTCTTAAGGAGTTATAAGTATGAGTCCTTGTTTGACTCAGAGGAGAATTTAGGATTAACCTCGGGGTAATTCCCGCATATGTCTTTGTATAATATATAATAGAATTTGCTTATTTTCTTTCTCACTTCATAGCTGCTTGCAGCTAATATAGTAATACATAATGAAAACTTTTCTGCTCTCCTCCAAAACATTCTTTAAATTGTCAGTATTGTCATGTTGATATACGGTTACTTTTTAACATACCAGAAATGCATACTTTTTTACGACTCATTTCATATATGGTTCTTATTAACAGTTACAATATTTTTCTTCTCAACTGCAAGGTTTTTATTTATTTAAATGTAAAAAGATAGATACATACAAAGAAATTTGAATAAAAAAATATTATTCAACATTTCAGTTAAAAATTGATTTCCTAAAGACCTGAAAACTTAAAAATAATCAAACTAACAAATCGAGATTTCACATAATTACCTAAAATACATAATCAAATACTGTTACCCAATGTATTTAACAAAAAAAAATCTGCATGGCTACTTAAATGAATAAAACAGGAAAAGAAATATCCAACTAAAGCCGTATTTTCTTTCCTATACTTCTTATATCGCCGAATAATCATTCTAAAAGTACATTCATACCAAGTGATATCGAAGGAAAATATCTAATTAATTCGGCAGCATAATTCTACTCATCGTAGATTCGGGAATCCTCAGAGATAAAGCGGTGTTTCTGATTGCATTCGATATTAAGATAGTCTTTAGATTTCTTTGGTAAATCACCCTTCTGTGACTTGTTGAGCAATAAAAGCTTTGCAATTACTGACAGCCACACTTATGGATTTTCCCTCATGTAAACTCTGCTTCCTGTTAGAACGAATATCAAATAGCAAAAATGCTTCCCAATATCTTGTCTCCAAATCTAAACTATTATTGATGTTAAATAAATACTTTATAATTTTCAAAAGTTGACAGGAAACAAAAGCGTGTTTGACATCGTTTAATGTTCTTCCTCAGTCTTCACAATATAGAGAAAAACTAATCAACCTATTCGATATCTGAAATTGTGAGATTAATTTTCAACTGTTATTGATACCTTTTAGAGAACGCATAATCCTCCTCTCCCATGTTTGAGGAAGATCTATGCTCCTTATATATTCCTTAGTTAAATCACAAGTAATAGAAGATTTTCAAAGTTCAGAATTAAATTTCAAATACCAAGGAGTAAGTGGAAAATACCACTTTGTTGATCTCTGCAGAAGGTAGTAAGATCTTCCAGTTGTTCAGAATCGATTCGTAATTCATATCATGAAATGTAAGAACGTCTTCGTTGATGGCAATCGTTTCCAGCTCTGTCAGTTGTTTTTGGAGGTTCTTAAAGAATGGCTTCTTGTTTGCATTGTGACGGATGACATCAATTGTAAATATAGGTGATCTACTCCATATATATTTTTGTACACCTGTCCAGCCCATGGAGTGCAATGCCTCTGTATTGATGGAATATTCAGTGCCAAACATCAACATTTTATGGAAGGATGACTCTGTGATGAATCTCCTCTAGTCCAACTGAGTTTTGGTAGAGATGTGTGTGAAAATATTTATATAATTTTTTGGTAAAATTTTTGACAGTGGTACTAGTCTCCCTCCAAGAGGCATCGAGGTCTTTTCAGGACAGGTGCGTATTTTTTTTATCAAATAATCTATTTAACCACACTTCCCCCTTCCTTGAAGAGCCTCTCGCCTACCGATGGTAGAACTATGGCCACATAAATGATTTGGGCAATTAATTTGGAATTGTATACATCTACTATTGTTTCCAAGTTAAATCCTCTCCAGGACTCACACCACATGTGGGCTTGAGAGTTTAGCTTCACAAAGTTGTATAAAGAAGGTCAATTTTTCTCCCATTCTATTCTCAAAATATTTACGCTTTCAACAACTTTACATCCTCCAATCATTATGAGAGGGCCAGTACACCATCTACCAAATGGAATGGAAGTCTTTTCCACATTGATTTTCATCCCCAAAAATAGAGAACATTGCTCCAATTTTTTTTTCTCATTTTAACAAAATTAATAGTTGTCAGAATATTTCGTGAAATATCGGCAATATGCCATTTTTTTTTTAAAAAGACCTTTTTGTTCTTAACCCAACTTTTTGTTAAGTGTAGACTCGATTTGTTTTGCTAAAACGCCTACTAAAATTATGTATGATTAATTAAGTATTGCGAAGGCCTCTTTTTTGGAGATGAGGGAAATTCTACCTCTAGTTAGAGCTGAGGGAAGTATACCCCTCTTTTCCATCTCAAATTAAAACCTAAGTAAATAGGGAACAATATACTCACTACATAAGGTATATATTTTTCTTTTTTTATATTGTCAGGTCCAGAAGCTTTGTCATCTTTGTAAAACTTATTGATTTAGTCAAATATATTATTATTATATGTAAAGATACAACAAGATCCCACTTTTTTTGTCTAGAAAATCCACTCTTAGAGCATCTCAGTATTCCTTGATAAATATCCTGAAACACTTGAGTATTGAACTCGGATTTGTAATTACTTCATTATTTTCAAAAAAAAAAGTTCCATTTTTTTTCTGAAATTCTAGTTTTTATCGATACATGTACACCTTATAAGAGCTATTTATTACAGAAACATATTCTTATAAGAGCTATGTCTTATAGGGACTTTTTCGGCATCAATTTCCTCTTCATTTCTCCTTCGGCAATTTCAGCAATCCCGAATATATTCATAGTTTGGAAGTTAGTATATGGACATACTTTATTGATAATTTCATCTATCTCTTCCTATAATTGTTTAACTCTTTTCCTCTTCTCACTAATAATAGTAAGAATTTTGTCCCGAAATTTTTTTATTGAAGACACATAATAATCTGTTACAGGATAGAGTATGTTCGTAGGATATTTTCTCAATCTATTGTTTAATTTTATTTTAAACTCTTCTAAACCAATGAGCCAATTAGTAATCTTAAAAGTTCTCGTCGCAGGAGCTGAGAAAAATCCTAAATCTACCATTTTGTGGTCAGAAGAAAGTTCGAGTTCGTAGGACTTTTTTTTTAAGTATAAGACCATAAGTATATATTAATCAAAGCAAGATATATCTTTGATGACTGCTGGCCCCTCATCCAAGAGAAAATATCATATTCATATTTAATTTCTTTATTTTTAAACTTACCGTTATTGCAATTTAGACAATTTCCCCATCCCTATCTATGAATTAAAGCTGTATCACAGAACAGAAATATATCTGTTATGATTTAAGTAAATAAATCCAAGTGTAAGAGTTTATATGCATAAGTTTTTATGCATAAGTTTATAAGTGTTTATGCAGAATATATTATTTACCTCCGATCCACAAAAATTCTTTATAGATCCACTATTACTTTTAAGACTTACATTTGTAAACCTTTTTCTCTGATATACTCTTGAATAATTAAAAATAATTTTTGGATATATGTTTGTGTTAGTACTTAAGTATTTTGTCCGAAAGTACGAGGAAAGGTATTTTTTTCTGTAATTACCAAAAGTAAAAAAAGAAATTAACTTCTTCAAAGATGTGTTAAGGACTATATAGAATTTTGGTAATTTTTGAGTTGCTGACATAAAAATAAACACATATCCATTTCTTAAGGGTTTTATTTTAAAAAGGAATAACGTTGTACTATCTACCTCACACTGAATACTAAACAAAGGATATCCATTTCACGAAACAAGACTCGATGATCACAACACCATCTACCTTCTAAAACCAAATATGTACAATAGCAAGCATAGCTTTTATTCCAGATCGACTAATCTTTCGAGTTACTCTGTATGTTTGTTTTTTGTTAGAGAAGTGAGACTGACCTCAACCAATTTTTAGTAAATTATTTTATTTTGTATGTGACATAGTTAAAAATATATTCTTAACATTTTGGAAATATTTTGTCTCGTTAATTTTTTAGGTTAGTTATAAAGTTTTAATATTCTTATATCGAATGTATTACTAACGATAATAATTTTTATATTTTGTAAATACTATTTTAAAGTTTGATTATTGCCACTGGTCAAAATAAAATAAATGCATTTGCCCTTTTTAAACAAAACCCTTAAAAATGAAATTTATTTTAACATACCTAGGAATCTTGTGTGAAATCCATTCCATAAATCCATAAAGTATGTTTCTTTCTCTAAGAATTACCTTGGTGCGAACCTACGTACACTGACTTCAAGAGAATAATTATTTTAGATTGCCTTTTCTCAGGATTGAATTATTCAACTTAAGTATAAGTGATAATATTTGAAATTAAGATTTATACATATTTGCATAGACTGGGTTAATTTCTATGTGCATTATTGATTTTTTAACATTTCTCCAAATTTTGTTTCAAGCCCATAGAAAGATGAAATACTCAAAAATTATCTAGAACTAAATATAATGTGTAAAAACGACTACAAATATATGATTAACACGTAAGGTACCACAGATATTAGATATGGTATATATATTTGTGACTTGTATTATCATCAATTGATATCTGTTATTTTTATTTAAGAGTGGTAGAGTCTTTATTATTTCTATAGGCAGAACATTGTTATTTATATAAACATACGTAATTTTCTTTCTTTGTCACTATAGTCTACCTTGAAGTTCAATAAAAGTATATAAAGTTGTCAATTTATGGAAATTACTAACTTTTTGTTATTTGATGACCATTAGATGTACTCGCATGTACAATGCACAATCAAAATCTATAAATACTAATGACTTCAAAAAAATATTTTGATTAATGAAGCTATAGTACTTTTCAAATAACTGTATGTAATAAATGTATTATCTTTTCAGATTAACATTGGTACTGTCATGTCCGATGCACTTCAAAAATTATCCACATGACACACAAACGTGCAATCTGGAAATCGAAAGCAGTAAGTATTTAATGTCATTTCTAACTATATTTAAGAAAACTAAAAAAAAATATCTGTAAGCACGTTATAAATAGATATAATTAAATTTCAGACATTAAATATGATTCAATAATCAAGTAAATATTGGCAGATATAGTCTCTATGAAAACAAAAATAATAAAATCTATACAGATTGAGGATCCAAGACTGGCAGTAGCATGAATAAAGCACGAGAAACATTATATTTATAGAATCAATTTGTGATAGGTTTAAATACTGAATTTAGGTATATTTTGTCTTCAAAGTGACCTCCTTCATAACAGCCTCAACACGGGGGTGAACATATTGCCAGCTAGTGAAGGCTTTGTCCATGGTGTTGAAGGACATCATCTTGGAGCGAGCCCAAATTTGGATGAGAGGCACAATAGACATTTTTCTCTCTGAGGTCAGGATTGGAGGAGAGCCACATGGAGGCAAGGTAGAAGTTAGCCATATTGTTACTGCAGAAGTCTGTACTGGATTGATTGATATTGTAAATAGTCTAGAAGGAGATGTCAATGGTCCCTTCAGCCTTTTCCTCACAGAGGATTTTGCACAAGTTTTCCCTTTTTGCTGTTTCTCCGACATTTTTACACTTAAAGATATAGAATTAAATACAAAACTTGTTTATTTTTGTTTCAGCTGTAGTTGGGTTACATAATGACTCCTCAAAATTAACAAAGACGGCAATAAATTTGTAATTAAATCCTACTGTATGGTTTGGATCTACACTCTGTATGAATATAAATTATTAATTTTGAAAGTTAATAAAGATTTAATCTCAATTCTTCCATAAAGTACTTATAAACAAATTAGTAGTATAAAGCACATACAGTAAGAATAACCTCTTATAATGACGATTAAAAAAAATAAATGTTATCAATAAAATCAATCTTCAATATGGAGTGAAATATAAAACTGTTTTTACAAAGTGTTGTAATGTATTAAATATGAGCTAATAAAATTCTTAGTCGTATTTTTTTTCGACGAATTACTTAACTAAAAATGTTTGAGGGCAATATTTCACGGAATCCTCTGACTATGTCATACTATTTTTTAAATATTATATTATTAAAAAATATATAAGTATATAATAAATATTTTATGTAATAGTTTAATGTAAATATCTTTTACATACATTACACTTGACATAAATTGAATCCTTTTTAAACAAAAATAAAATAAAATGATGAACATGAAATTTATTAGTGTGCTAATATTTCTCAAAATGAGCCTCTGGCTTCGTTTCTATATTTTTATACATTATGTTAAAGAAAATATGAATGTGTAAATTTGACAAGAAAAAATACAAGTTTTGTTTGCCTTGATATTTTAATCAACATTCGAAAAGAAAGTATGAAAGCCCTACAAGTTTGGAGAAAACCTTTGAGCTTATATGGATTCATTCAAATATAAATGTATATACATAGAAATATATATTGCATCACAGAGGGAGAAATAAGTTGTTTATTTGCTAAGAGGGGAAAATTGTAATAAATGTCATCTTGAAATTATATCATGACAGAGGTAGAAACTATGTACAATGAATAGACACTTTCACATGATATCCTTTGAAAGAAAACAAGTATCACTACATTTACATATCATACAAACTATACATCTATGGAGGAAAAGTCAATATTTATGGATCAATTTAAAGAAAAATGATATAAAGAATCAGAATTAAAAGAATCAAATTTATTTCAACATCTTGTTATATCTGATATATTGAACAAAATAAAAAATTGATTAAATATGATTTTTCTATTTCTAGATATTCTACTTCATAAGAGAAAATCACTTGATTTTGTACAGACACTCTTATAACAGCAAAATACTACTAGTCAGTTATTACCAGTATAGTTATTATTAGAAGTCGATTTTTTTTTAAATCTCTGTTTAGCATTGTATATTGAATCGGTCACATGCAATATAGAAGATAAAACCGCGGCTGCTACTCAACAAATAAAAAAATGGTGGATATAATTTAAAAACAAAACTTAATTAATTATTTTTGATTACTGATTGATGTTCCCAAAAACAATTGCAGCCTGCTTTTTTGTTGACATATAAACTAATTATGAATGCGCCATACCAACAGACAAAAATAATTTTAATATAGTAAATAATAAGATTTCTCATTTCTCTAGAAATTGTCGTTGAATGGGATCATTGAAAATAAAAGTTAAAACTAAAATGGGGACTTGATAGGGAGCAAACATCTGCCTATGGTCATTTTGCTAAATGAAGCATTCTTATTAAATTTACATAAGGACAACAATTTGAGCTTATTACTTCTAAATATTCCAAAATTGTGGTCGATTATTTATTCGTAAGGTTTTGTGCTACCGTGACCTTTGACTTTAACCTCTCAGGTGACTAACAGGCAAAGATCCAAAGTCAAAAATATTTCCTCCCTTCAACTTCGTTGGCGAATGTAATTATGGGATTTTGTTTTTTGAATTAATAAATGCCTATATTGAAATTAACGCTCTTATTTTTATACTAAAAAATACTAAACTTTAAGCTAGTCAAACCCATTATTCTCACTTATTATGTTTTTCATTTTTATAACCATCACTAATTAATTCACAAGGTGTTTTTAGAATGCCTGTAAGTTAAGTTTCTTTGCATTATATAATATTTCCCTGGAATTTGCTCGTAGCTGTAGAATCAGTTCTCGCACAACTCTGAAATTAATACAATTTTAGGTACGAATACTTATAACTTTGTAGAATGTGGTCTATGAATAAAGAAGCAAGCTAGACACATTTTTCTCTCAAATAATATTCTATTTCTGTTAATAAAATATTTTTAGTCAATCATTTAAAGACACAGAAGTTACACTTGCACAAATTTTTTTCATAATTTAAAGAAAAATATTATTATGGATTTTATTTGAAAAGCCTAACCGGAACCATAAAAAAGTATCATAAATCAAACTATAGTAAAAATTATTGGGTAATTCAAATCCGCCCAGAAATTTACATATACAGCCTATAATGGACAAAAATATGTTTATGAAATATTAGACTGTAAGCAATTATAAAGTAAAACAATTCATTGGAAATAATCTCTGTTTTCTTTATATTTATAAAATATTTTTTTTTGTTAATGCATCAGAGATATATGAAGATCCCTAAGATTTCTATAATATACAATAAGTTACATAAATAATTGAGATCTTCAAATATTTGGCAATTTTTTTGACAAAAATATAAAAAGGACATTAGACATATGGACATTTTGTATATATATATGTTGCTATGTTATTTGAAGTTTATAAGTTATAAGACAAATAAGATATTTAAAAAAAAAATCATAATACTGCTAAGGTTACAAGTGCCAATAGTAAGAGTATAAGAGTCCTATGATGATACTTTTTGGATTCTTTACTTAACCGTTGATATATGTATGTAGTACAATTAGTTGATGAAGTGTAAAATATAGTCAATTTCCAGCTCCAACGCTATTATCATAGCAAGAGAGTTAGAATTATCAGTACCTTTCTTACAACAACGAAACATTCATAATAATAATTATTAATATAATAGAATAATTTTTCTATTATTTTGTCTTTTGTCAATGCCATATCCCACTCCTACCTTGGTCGACGAATGTCGAGTAAGTATTTGCTAGTAATATTATAAAGTAATAACTATTAAATATGCTCATGAAAGACAGTGAGTAAAACTTATAATTTGTTGCGGAGTTGTAAGTATAAGTCCTATTTGGACTTAAAGTAGAATTTAAGGTAACTAAGGTCATTATCCTGAATAATTCAACCCTATATACTAAACGTGTTCAAGTTTTAACTTCTTTTTTTTTTAAACCATTTAATATCTTACTTTTTTCCCATTCTGCAAGGTCTATAGAAACTAAATATACCAGTCACTTGGATTTTGGACCGCGGCTATGCATACTGCATGGGCCTTGAAAATTTATTGTTGGTTGTTTTAAAAAGAAGAAAAAAACAGTGATTGTTTGTATTCTTTTTGACTATAGATTCGCAATAGCTTATCGTATAGCATTTATATGGGTATCAAATCAAAGCCAATAAACTCTGCTTCCATTTGTATAAATATGTTATTAAACCTTTATTTGTGCCCATGGGTAAATTTTACCAAAGATATTAAAAAATGCATGTTATTCATATTTTTTTTCTATTTTCCCTGCATTTTTAGGTATCCTTCTAAGTTATTATTATCTTGACGTATAGGTATACAAAAAGGATGTTACCAACCTGTACCAAAACCCCTTTTTTGACTATAAAGTAAAACGGGTTGCGTGAATTATTTAAGGGTTGATTTCTTCATTTTCTATATTTAGATTCTGCTAACGCCTTGTCACCAATAAAGTTGGTGTAAATATTTTTTTTTTTTCCATTATGATTTTTTTTCCTATCCACTGAACCAATTTATATGAAAAACTGATTGGGGAGGGAAACTTATTTTGGAAATTTTTAGTAACACGAGTCAAAAAAGTGACCCCTGCATGAAAAAATACAATCAGCAATTTCTTCTTTGAATCTTCTTAACTCCTCTTTTGATATTTGTTTATGTTCTTTATAATATTGATCAACAGTTCTAGGACGAGAGTTATAGTTAAGTGGTTAATCAGGGCCTAAGTAAATGAGAAATTCGACAATTCAATTTTTCGAAGTTTGTTCATAACATTTTAAATAGAAATCGTATTTCACTTTACGAAAACTTGTTTTAAAAATTGCGAGATCATTTGCAAGCAAAAAAAGCTTGAAATTATTTATCATTGATTTATATTCCTTTTATGAGATGTTTCAAGTCGGAGTCTCTAGTAAAGACGGTTAGTGGGAAACAAAAATAACGAAGAAGCGAGAGATTTGCATCCCCTTTCTATTAAAACAATTTCCTTTATTTTTTGGAAAATCAATTTTAGGGAAATAATTTCTAAGGACACAAAATATCATATAGATGAATGTAGGAGGGAGACCGCTATTACCTATATAATTGACTTATTATGTATTCGATGCAGTAAAATCTAAGGCTTTTTGAAATTGATTGGTATGGCAGCACTGTTTGTTCTATTTGACTAGCTATTTTGATATCATCTTGAAGGGATCTTGGAACCTCTTCTGCTTTTGTAAAGCCCTTTTTTGATGGACTTACGATCAAATTGTAAGTAAACTATTATATGTATTTAAAAATATATTTCTTTCAATTTAAGTAGGTTATTTAATATATTTAAATCTATATATGACGTTTATCCTCACTCTCAGGATGAGGGTAATGCCCCCTGTGTCACTCTTAAAGATGTTGGACCGTAGTCCTACCAAAACTGTCATTTATTGTCGAATGTATCGGGTAAACTTCTTAAAAATTGTTCGTTTGATGTTCTCCTAATCGATTTGAATAAAACATTACCACATCTTTACTCATTTATTCCCTTTCATTCTTATTTCCAAAGTTATCTTCCTTTGTTGTTCCATCTATCCCTGTCGCTATATTTTTATATTACTTCATTTGAATTCTTCAAAGGAGGCCAATCCCCAGGATTTGATTCCATTCAATTAAGAGAATAGACCGAAATTGAATTTGCCTGAATGTGAAAAACAGTAAAAAATAGTTAAAGTAGTCACTTGAGAATTTGAAGAATACTTGAAAAGAGATAAGCTCATGGCCTTTCATGAAATTAGCTGCTAGCAGCTATGGTATGAAGGAAATAAATACCAACACCACCTTGTATCTAACAATGGTATTTTTAATATTTAGTGCGTTTTCAATCTTTAATTCTTCTCCGAGTCCAAAGTCTAAAGTGTTCCTCTTTGTTTTTCACGCTTTAGTGATTATACTTAATGATTCTTATTCAAGAACAGTTATGAGAGATTTGGTAATTAAAATATAATTTTTATTTAGTAATTACGAAAAAAGCGTGATCTTCAAATTTCATATCTTTTAACTTCTTGGAATATATTTGCAAGAGATGCCCAATCACATGTAAACTTAAAACAAAACAAAAAATTGGAAGAATGACATGCATATGAGGTTAAGAGATAAACATTGTTTACAAAATACAAAACCTGTCTTATTTTTAAATTATTCAAAGTCATATTTCTTGTGATGAAAATCGAATGAACTTTTTAGCTCTTCCTTTTTTTTAGTTGGCTACTGGAAGGGTGAATTTTCTTTTCTTAAGCAGTTTCATTATGATTTAATTCATGAGGAGTGAATTACCTTTTCTACACCATACAACATATCATTGATATGTACAAAAGACGATGGAACATGAGCGCATGTTCTTAAAAGACGGAGAGTAACCCAGAGGATTTGTTGCAGAGGTTTAATTTTAAGTCCTGGTTGGATTCAGAGTAGAAATGATGACCGACATGTTGATTATCGGATTCTATTTTTTAACATATTCAAAGTGCTTTCGATTAGCCATTACTGCCTATATACTACTCTTATGCCTTATGATTTTGGCTTTGTAAGGCCTCATGTATGGTTTATCACGGAAATGAACTATTGTACGATAATTTTACATATCCATGATTTGATAAATATTCTCTAATACAATGAATGTCCAACGGATTAAACACTGGATTCAAAATACTCGAAACATTTCTGGACTCGCAATTTTATTTCAAATTGTCGTTAATTTCTTGCTTGTTTTATTCAGCTATTGTATATATTTTTAAAATACAAATTATCAAAATATATGCACACTTATGTTATATAATATTATTTAATAATATTTCAACAATACACTTTTCAATGTTTTACCTTTTTCCAGAGTTTATTATTATTATGTTCAGTTTTTTCGATATTTAGTTTTTAAATTTGATTATGAAAAAATGTAGATGGAAGAAAATTTGGAAAATTGTGCATAAAATGGGATGAAGCTTTTCAATAAAGGCCAATAAATTTTTTTTTTTGAAATCCTATAAATTTAATCATTTAATGAGATAACTTATAACTATCTATGAGTGGATTATATTCTTAAGATACAAAATCAAAAACCAGGTTGGTAAGGACAAGGTTCATTAATCATATTCATGAGCTATCATGATTCTTAAAATAATACAAATAAAGTAATTAATAAATAATAATCATCACATCTGATGGCACCAATTTTAGCACTCTAGCATTCTTATTTTTTGAGTTATTAGAGTTTATAGAATTTTTCTAACTTAAAATAAGTTAAAAAATAATTTTTTTATATTAAAAATTTAAGCAATTTGCTGGTTTTCATAAATCACACCAATAAAAAATGAAAAGCTTCATTTCAATTAAATTAAATATTCTGTCAATATTTATATTTATTTTACTACTTCAACCTTGGGTAGCGACTAGATGTGTTTCCTAGAACATTTTTGAATCTGGTCTCTGGAATAAAATACCCCTCACCCCGCTGCTACTTCTACGGTCTAATTACTACGAATTATAAAAGAAAAAACTAATTTTGATACAGTTTGTATTATATTTATTATCAATTTTGATTTTTTTTAAATACTTTAGTAGGTACTCTCATATAAACGTTTATAACAAAATTATTTTGTTATATACTATGAAATGGTTATGTTTTCCTGGAAATTTCGTGTGGGTATAAAATCCTAAAAAATCCCAGGAAAACGGGATTCCTAGAGCAAAAAAAATTGATAATTTATTTATTACTGGTTATGAAATACGTCGTGTTAAAATTAAATAATATTCTATCTGTGTATGTCTGTTATAAATTTAATATGTTTGATTTACTATTTTTTAACTTTTCAAATGTAATATTTACTATTTCTTATATTATATTTAATTAAACTATGGAAATAAAACTTAATGCAATAATCTTTAAATTGTCATATTTGTCGGCAATTTTACTTGAAAATTGGGTAAAATTTACATATGAATGTTATTCTATTAATCTAATTCCAGCATCAATCACGAAATTATACGGGCCTGTAAGGGGGAGGAGGCGATTACGAGGTAGTTCCTTGATGGAGGTAATCAGATACTCATTGATGGCATGAGATGTTCGTTTTGTTTTATATTTGACGTAGCCCAGACAAAAAAATACATTGGATCACGATATGGACTGCTGTTCTTCCCAATAAAAACATAGGAGTACTTACTCAGCAACTTCAGAAACCAGTCTGATACATGACAAGGTGCTGAGTCTTGTTCCCAGTCCCAAGGTAGATCTACAGCGATTTGCTGGATCCAAGGAGACCTTTCTATTTGAAATGTCGATGCTGTTGTGGACAAAAATTATTGTCTCAGCGAAACATCTTCCCTCCTCTATCAATTAAATCTTCTTTATTTCTTGAGCAGTGGTTGCCTTGATCCCCAAAAGTTCACTAAAGTTTGTTGATACAACAATAATTTTGCCGGTGAAAAAAAAGAGACGCCATCACACAACTTCATCATAACAAAATTGCCGACGCATGCAAACGCCGAATTGATTTTAACTCCGGTATATCGCAATAGGTGTATGAAATCTAAGCAAAGTTACATGAAATGTGAATACAATTTAAAATAAATTTTCCAACAACAAAAAACTTCCTTTCAAATTAAGTTATTGCCATAATAAATTTAGAGTTTTTTTTTAGGTTTTAAAATTTATGAAAAAATTACAAAAAAATATCAGAAAGATTATGTAATTCTTTTTAAATGGTATACATTAGCATAAATACATAAACACCAAAACAAGCTAGAATTATTTTTCTCAAAATTGACCATGGATTACTTTTTTATTATTCCACAAATTATGGTATCTTTCTAAGGACTGGTTATTCTTATTAGCCCTTAGGGTGTGCTGCGAATTGCAGTTAAAGTAGCCAAAATTGATAATCGCAATAAAAAAATGGGAATTTGATAGGTTTGGCTTGAAATGACCATATTGGGGTCAATTTAAGTCCTTTAAATAAAACAAATAATCAAAGCTAAGGCTAAAATTCGTGGATATCTTAACTCATGAGACAAATTTGAATACTAAGCCTATAATGGACTGAAATATGCAGAGAAAATGTAAATATGAAGTAAAAAATAAATTGGGATATTATTTTTATTTTGACACACCACATATGCTACTATTTCAGATGAAAAACAATGAGTTGACGCAAAACATTTTTAATAATATAAGATGAGCATGTTTCTAAAACATATAAATCTATTTAAAATGAATATTTTTCTATTTTTAGTTTCTCATACAACTGATGACTTGATCTTCACATGGGATAAAGAAATGCCCTTGGATGTCGATAAGGGTATTGAGCTACCTCAGCTGGAACTAATTTCCACTAAAAGTGACGACTGTACTACAGTTTACTCTACAGGTAAGATATCTTTAAATATATAACTCAAAGAAACTATACAATTATCCCTTTGCAGGCCAATTTACATGCTTAGAAGTCGTATTTAAGTTTAAAAGACGACTAGGCTATTATTTATTTCATACATACGTGCCAACCTGTTTAATCGTTATTATGTCCTGGATCTCATTTTGGATCAAACCTGAGGCTGTTCCAGCTCGAGTAACTCTTGGAGTCACATCACTTCTTACACTCTCTACTCAACATGCCAACAGCCAAAAATCTCTTCCACCTGTTTCATATATAAAGGTTATCATTTTAAACCATCATTACTTATCTTCATCTATTTCAAATCATATTTCCATTTCAGGCTATTGATGTTTTTATGTCGGGATGTACCGTATTCGTTTTTTTATCTTTGATGGAATACGCTTTGGTTAATATCGTGATGGGAGACATTGCAGATATAGAAAAGAAGAAATCAAGAGGAATATCAAATCTTATCCTTGGAACTCGTGGGATTAATGTTCGTTCAAACCTCAAGGGTGGACAAACAGCATCAATGATGCCTGCTGAAGTATGACCTTGAATCAAGAGACTATTTATTATATGAATTACTTTCTATTCATTTTTTAACAGACAATTGCAACTAAATTTGGAAATGATGTATCCCGTGACAAGTCCTTCTCAACCTTTCTTCCAAATAGCAATTCCATAGGAGATAATGGAAACAGTGTCCCCCGAGGCCACACTTGTGTTCATCTCCGGAACCCTTCTCGACAAATAAACCATATCGACCCTTATACGGGGAATCCGACAGGAGATTCAGGCTATGGAGATATACCCCCGGTACAAAATGAACCTTACTTTGTGTCTCAGGAATCCAACGGAAATGGTACCGATGGAGGAGATATCTCTGAATATAGTAACAATAGCTCCAGTCACCCTCGCATCAACTCACATCAACCTGCATCTCCTCCTCCACCTCCCAATGGTGATATTGGTGGACTCCACAATAATAATGTGATATCTCAACAAGGCATGAAGAACCTTGTACATGATGTTCAATTGAAAAGACAAAAAGAAATTAGAGATCTAATGAAGAAAAAACGTGAGAAGGCAGTGCTTGTAGACAGGATCTCAAGATGGCTTTTCCCAACGAGTTTTATTCTTTTAAATCTTGTCTACTGGGCATTGTTTGGAGATCATAATCTCTGGTGAATTAATAATTGTAAAAAATCTTATGAAATAGTAAGATATCTCCTCACTTATTCCACCTTTTTACTACAGCATGCTCTAATCAAATTATATATTTAATCAAATTTATGTTAACAATACATAATGTCGGAAAAAACTGAGGTATATTTCAACAACAGATATTGCCACTATTTTTATAATTAAAGTATTCTTTTTGAAACTATCTAAGAATCAGTATATATATATACCGTATATATATATATATGAATAAATAATTATATATGTACATATTTATAAATTGATATTGAACAAAATATATTTACTAAATATGTATAATTTGCGTCCACAATATACTTTATAAAAACAATGTATTCATTTTTTTTAACATTCTTTGTAAGATACTTATATATAAATATATATATACACCAATATATGTAATAGATATGCAATAAATATACATTGTGAGGATTTGAAATCTGGAGCAAGTTTAGACCTTAACATCTTGAAAATCCTAAAAATCTATGTTGATTAGAGTATGTTTATCAGGTTCAACTGACAAAATTGTAAAAGAAAAAAAATCCTTGAGATGTCTTTTAAATACTAACACCGTGCGCCCATTATTGTGGGCCTCTGTGATGGACCCACGCTAAAGGATAAAAATAACTACATTAATAATGAGGCCAGAAAACTTGAAATTAATGTTAACAGATTTGGTGTCATGCTATAGTTTTAATTTGCTGTAGTTTGTCTAAATCGGGTAATAGGAACCGGATTTTTTTCTTGAGAACCCAACAATGTTTTTGGTCAATATATTTTAAGCAAGGGGAATGTGGCCTCCCAGCTCGCCAAATCCTAACTCCTTTACTACTACGTGTGAGGGGTATCGGAGAGAGTCCAATAAACGTGCAGAAAACACTGAAACCCCTTGCATGCTTCCATTTTTGAGGCAGTGGCCGACATAGACAAGAAGTTCCTCATTAAGGCCTGTCCAAGTGTTGGAGTCAGGTTGAAGGTAGAGGTTTTGGGGTTGAGTGATTCACTTCACTATGGACCCCCTATATGTACGAGAAAAATATTTGTGAACTGCTGAATTAATTTCGGGAAATAAATTGGTGTATCTATTCAATTTTCCAGATTTAAAATCCCCTCTCTGTAAATACATACATGAATTGGTATACCTATTTTTACACAAATTTACGACGACTTATTGTAATAATTTATTTTTCTATAAACGTATAACCAAAAAAGTTGATTACTCGCCCATTCTATTTTGAAACAATGTGGAAACATCTTTCAAATTGAGTTGTATTTATCCTTTAATAAGAGAAAGTCATAAACAAAGATTTCAATATTTAGCGACAAAAATATATTAATTTAAAAAAAAATCATAATAAAAAACTGCACTTTAATGCAACTCGTCAAATGTTAGAACTCACACCGTAGCCAGGGACGGTTCAACAGTTAAAAAATCAAATATAATTTACAAAAAATCGACTGAATAATATTACCTAAATTTATCCTCACTTATTGAGTTTTGAATTTAATAAAATTATAAACTTTTTTAATTGAGCAGATTGAGTTGTACTAACAATGTATAAGTAAACATTATAGTATTCTAATTTATCTTAGAATTATCTTTGAATTTATTATACATAAATAGAGATAACTTTTGTAAGGAATATCTATAAGGATTATTTAAGCAAAAACGGTTGTTGCGTTTGCTCTTTCTTCTTCTTTGTACATTATTTAATAGGTAGCCTTGGTGGTAGAGATTTCACGTTTTTCAAATGATGATGGACATGGGACTTCCTTCAAAATGTTTTCATTTCTATAACGTGTAGAATTCTTTCTAATTCCTACATATGAAACAGTTAAAATAGATTTATATACAGCCATACTTTCTAAGCAGCTCTGTATTGTTGAAAAGATGTTTCTTTGCTACGTTTTCATGAATTATATCTATGGTAGTGTTCGACTCATACCTTGGCATTCCTTACCACAAAACACGATGAGCAGCACCCCATGAAAATAAGATTTTCTCGACTGATCTGTTTGATATACAGTAATTCTCTATTCCAAGAGGGGATTTTTCGTTATGTCAATAAAAATCTTCTTTGAAAGAAGGAAGGCAATTTGAATAAAAAAAAAGTCTTCAGTCAAGATTTTTCTTCGTTAACTTCCTCCATTTTCTTTTTCAATATTCGAAAGCCATTATAATAAATTTGAAAAATGTGCATTTATTATTTTATTTTCCTGAATAAGACATAAAATAGTTCATTTCACAGTACCAATGTATTATTATGTAAAAAATATTCCATTACACCCTTTCCTCACTATTTTTCATTTCATTAATGCTGACTCGGTGTTTCTCCACTTTTCAAAATAATATTAATTCATATTTTTTGAAGTGTAGTTTCCCTATTTAAAAGGGTTTTTGTTGTATTACATTCAAAATATTTTTGAAATTTCAGATTCTTCAGTAATGTATGAAAAAAATTCATAAACTCTTTATGGAAATACTAATCAATAATTATTACAATGTGTCACATGTAGGAATTAGAAAGAATTCTACACGTTATAGAAATGAAAACATTTTGAAGGAAGTCCTAGGTCCATCATCATTTGAAAAACGTGACATCTCTACAGACACAAATATTTAAAAAAAGGTACTATTTTTGATATCCATATTGCATACGCTGGTACTTTAGTCTATGATTATGGCTACAATTGAAGGTCAAGAACTTGCCTCATAGCATCGATATTCGGTATGGACTGCAGGGAGCTTTTCTAGGGAAAAAGGTACAATATGATCAAGCCATTAATAGACAGATTGGACCTGTCCTGTTGCAAGACATATTTCTCAAGGGACGGAGACAGGATTTGGGGTCCCAGTAACAACTTTGGATTTGGGGCCTCCCTCGTTTCGTACATTCATCTGTTCGGGAAACACCTACATCATGATCCCACCATTGAATATATGTAATCATTATGGAGTGTTTTTCTGCAAAGATGAAGATGTATCATGACAAGAAAATTCAAAAGTAAAAGTTATAAATATGTACAAAATCTGTTTCTATCTAATTGACTATTTATTTATCAAAATGCTATCTGTTTCCATCCCACCCAGGTAGGTTAGCTAGCAGCCTTTGTTCCTTTTTTTAGAGCTAAATGTTCGGTGCACATAGTAAAGCAGTTCAAAAGCAAGTATTGTAATTCAAAGATCTTCCTAGGAAAAATAAAAATGTTATCAGTCAATAATTTGTTAAATCAAATTGGATCCCCAGTTTATTACATTTTCTAAGAGTTAAATTCATAGACAGCTATCATATAAAGCAATTTGTAAAAATTATGCTTTCCAACTGCATACATTATCAATTTGTTTGGTACAATGAACTAGTGCTGATTTGAAAAACCAACTTGGCATCAAGACAGCAAAGTGAATTACAAAACAAGGAATGTAAATAACAAAATGATATTTTGAAAAATACACATTAAGTTAATAGGAGGCTTGGTTTTCACTAAAGTGGCGGGAGTAAAATACAACATTATGCTATTAGGGTAGAGGGTAATTATAGTCGGACTTATTTTTCTATTCTATAGCTTTAAAAGATTATTTTGAAAATAATTACTGGAGTTTCTTCAAAGCTATTTGTCTAATGTAACTCGCCACCCTTTCCACTTAGTAGACAAGTCTCTGTGACCTTTAATGAGGTCCTTCGCAGGAGGATTTATAGTTTAAGGTCCCTGCTTATTAAGGGGCAACATACTTCTCCAATATATTATTTTCAATGGGTAACAAGCTAGAATCAAACTTAAAATCATTTATTGAAGCTACTGTATGTATAAATATATAACTATAGAATATTAAGCAATTTATCTAATTTTCATATTAGTAAAATATGTATATGAGTGATGAAAACAAAGAATGATAATGATAAAAAAAAGTAGAAAGAAAAGAAAAACTTGATTTTTCTTTTTCTAGCTATTTTTGTTTCTTAACATAGAAAAGTATATTATTATATAAATTTTATCACTTTTTCGGGAAAAAAAAATCATAAAAACAGGACTTGTTGTTACTGCTTAGAAATAAATAGAATTTAATAAAAGTTGGTGAACCCGCTATATCTTCTCTAAGATAAAGGACGAAATTGAATTATAGGCAAGAGTAAAAATTGATGTTGGTATGATTAGGTTTTTAACCAGCTTATCTTAAATGAAGTTCTTACTTTAAAATATTATTAAATCTTTGACGCCCTCATTCTGTTGATTAGTTATAATAATATTTCTATGCGTTACCCGATTTATTTTTCATCTATTAGCGATATCTATGAGATCCTAACTTCAGGACAGGAAAAAGTCATATTTCGTGATTTGGATGTGGAAAAAGGACAAGGAATTAAAAGATTCCTCGAAAATAGTTGTTCTTGTTTTCTGGGAACTTAGGATACTTTTAGAGATAAAACTTGTTGCTTTAATTGGTTTAGAAACAAAGACGTTTCTTGTCGGCAGGAGCAATGCTTAGAAATATCTTCTATTTCTCCATTGAGTCATAAAATCAATGTGTTTGGATATTTTACTACCCTGGATAAGGAAGATCAAAAGATCAAATTCCAAATTCGTGGGTGGAGAGTTTGTTTGACAACTTTTTCTTTTTACAATCAAAATATAAATGAAAAAAGAGAAGGTATAATATTTTTTTTGGAGAGCCTAATGAAGGAACATGGTATTTTTGCACTGAGAAGAGTTGCATCTTATAATGATTTCAAGACCATACGTTTTCATGGTCATTAAAATAGGGAAGTTGAATAAAATAAATACATAAACTATTATAATAAAATATAAATACAAGTTGACTTTTCTTGCTAAAATGGTACATTCATTGACTACAGGAAAAACTAATCCCTAAGTCATATTAATCAAAGCAAATAAAAGAAGACGATACATAACAGAGTGTGCCTAGGAGCCAAAGAGTACTTATGTCTCTAGACTCCAGTACTGCCTGGCTCATCACGTCATATTTTTTTTCTCTGAAACTGTTATTATTATTCTTATATTCCTGAGGAAAGAACGTATTGATTTACTAGGTGTGAGTGTGACCTGAAAAACGTAAAGTAACTCTATAGATTTGTTGGGGAGTTATGTTCTATATTAATAAAATGATGTATGTTTGTTGAGATCTAATAACTCCGGACAATTCTGGGTACGTGTTGATTTAAAACTGTCTTCTTCTCCTCTTTATACACGGCTGTTGCACTGATGTTTTTTTTTTCGAAAACACCTCGCCTGTGAGACAGCTCGGATTGTAACACGCGTTACCGGACTCAGTAACTGTAATATATTTAGTGGTGCGTTATATTACACTGTTACTGTTTAATGAAATATATTATAGTAATGCGTTGATTTTATATTAATTGTGTGTTGTATTCTACAAAATTATATTAAAATATAAATTCATCTTTTTATGTTTGTAGACGAATATTTTAAATTTTGAAAGATACTATAAGAAAAAATAAATTTCAGTAAAAGAGATCAGAGAATATGTTTTTTTCAAATTTAAGCCAGAGTACTAACAATGAGTATGATAATCATTCTAATACATTTTTTTCCACATATTTATTAAAACATGGAAGATCTTGCTATTATTTTTAACCTTTTTAACAATTCAATTATATGAATCGCTTTATTTTGTAAATTACTCTCGATTAGGATATTAATAAATACAATCTAAGCTTCTACAAGTATACAAATATGTACCAACATAGTATATTTGATTAACCTTTAGTCACATAAAAGTATGTAATCCGAGCTTTACAAAATGTTAGGGCGACTAAGCTTTTCTGTTAAATATTTCATTATTAAAAAATTACACTTACAGTAAACCCACTTAAGCCAAAACTAAATGGACCAACTCAATTTGTAAGATAAAATAAGTCCACCTTATCAAATAATTATATATCCTATACCATCATATTTTATATCGAGTTTGAGACTTACATAGATGTGTAATACATAGATACTACCGTATAATAGGAACACTGAACGAGAAAAGAAAAATTGAATAGAACGACAAAAAAGCGGAACGCTTACAATCCTGAAAATCTTCTATATTATTAAAACTAAAATTTGTGTGTTCGTCGAGTAATACCGCCTGTAAATTATAAAGTAAAGTAACTACATATGAGTCTGCTCTTGAAGTACGGAGAGAAACAATGAGGATTTGTTGAGTAGTCATAAATAAATGTAAATCCTTTGTTTAAGGTAGAGTAAAACTGATAATCGATATTATTATCGTAATTTCTCTAGGTTCACAATACGGAGTTGAATTTGTGATCATTTCCTTAATCTTAATAACTACTTGTAGCAAACATAATGCAAATTCGTCACATCATATCCTTTTTTCTCCCAAACATTCTTTAAACTTCAATTTAAAAATTGCATCGTAAAATTTTTTTATGTTATTTTATTAATTTAGGAACAAACTACATTTTAATAAATATTTAAGAACTGTTTGAAGATGAATAAAAAATAATACATATTTTTATTATTTAACAAGGACAAATGTTATAGCAGCAAGAATGTGAGCAGTGCATTACTTGCATCAGTCATCATAAACTTTTTCTTCCCTTCCCCAACAGCCAGGGTTCTAGCCTCGTAACCAGGGCAGTAAAACAAATGTAAGGCTAATTTCATTAAGACACATTAAAAATTAAATCTATAATTAAAATAGTTGAAAATAATGAAAAAATAGATCCATGACCTATTCATCCACTTGTAATTATGGGCCGGAGTTCATACTTTTCCAGCCTTAGTGGAATAGGCAAGAGTTTATTTTTAAAATCATATAGTATCCTTAAGATTTTGGAAATGATGTATTCAATCTTCAGGTTTTCTTTGTATATCAAAGTCAATGTATTATAGAGAATCAAAAACACTTAGTCCCTAGCAGTATTTTTCACAGATGAAACATTCCACAATTTTTAAATTCTTTAGTAAACATAATTTCAAAGGGGAGTGCGTGCTATTGAAAGAGTTAAATCCAAAATTTTAGGGTGGTTTGCTGACTTATGATAAGAGTAGAATCGAGGTTCGACATTGGAGCCATTTAGGTATGTCTATGTCCTTGATAGATACAGAGTGGAATTAAGGGTTATTATTACTTGTCAACACTGCATTATTATAGTAAAACCCCATGAGAGCTAAGCTGTACTCATCCAAAAGATTCTTGAAATTGGCATAGTCAAAATTCGGTTTCTTGAATATTTTAAATATCAAAAGTGAATGATTTTTACAACTCTAGATACATCTATTCATTTACTATAGAGGAATGGGGGGGCTTATATTCAATAGTTGTTTATACTATCACATTTTAGTTATTTAATAATTAATAACTCTCTAAAATTTATATTTTATAAATCAAAATGATTAAATACATCGATCCATGAAAATATGAGATACTTAAAAAGATTGAATAAGTTAAGTTTTTTTTTTAAATGTTGCATTTTTAAGTAACATTTAAGCAGCATATTTCTTATGGATTTTATTGTTTAAAAAAAACCTATTATAAATTATTAACGAAGTTCCAAAAAAAAATATCACCAAAATTAGGATATTTTTTATTTTTTTGAGATGTACGAGTCACCAGTTCAAAATTCGTTCCTATTGATAAAAAAATACGCCTAGAAAAGTTTGGACAAATTTGAAAAGTGTTTAGCTCAACGACCTCAAAGTTTTGAAGACTGTAAATTTTTTCAAAAAGGTGACTTATTTGACAATTATTGTGAAAATAATTCACAATACAGCTTTTTTTGTTTTATAATTTCTTCAAGATGGCTCAATTTACTCAAAGATGTATTTATGTTATTCTGACAAAATAATATTGATAAAGCGAATTACAATGCAAAATAGCTGACGAGAAAACTACCACATGCAATATCTTTAAATTTTTCTCTTGCAAAACAAGACTCTTTGTTTTTGTTGTCTCCGTCCTTAATTTGAGATGTAAAATCAGTCTTGATATTTGTTCCAAATTTCAATCCCCCTTTATGAATCATCACTGCTCATATGCACATCTGGACTACTTTAGTTTACAATATAAATTCATTCTTTATAGAACTATCCTCGTACTGCAATTTTTAATTATAATAGTTGAAGAATATTTATTAACAAATAATAATACGTAATACTTTGTTGTTTTCTTAAACTGTGAATGCTAATTTGGACGAAGATAGAAAGGAGATATATTACTAGAATATTTTTAATAAAGGAAAATCTAAGTAGGAGTAGTTGTTTATTCAACAAAAGTAGCGTAAATATCAAAGTGCAAAGACAGACACTATAGAAAAATCAACACGATATCAATGTAAGTTATATTTTAATGGCGTATTTCTCACCAAATTGACTGGAAATAAATTCTCTTCATCACGAATAGCTTTGTGATTTTTATTAAATCATCATTTTGAATTAAAAAGAGTATTCAGGAAGAGTTATCTGAAAAAAAATTATAAAACAAAAACCAACTATACCGTTAACAGTTTTCATAATAATTGAGAAAAAAAGTTTTTGAAAAAAATGACAAATTTCAAAAATTTGTGGCCATTGAGCTACATTTAAACATTGTTCAATTTTGTTCAAACTTTTCGAATTGTATTTTTTTATCAAAAGAAACGTATTTCCACCTAACGATCTGAACATTTCAACAAAACAAAAATAAGAAACACCCTAATCAAAATTTTTTTCTTTAAATTACCGTGAAAATTAAGATATTTGGTACAAAGTTAGTACAACTCATGCTGATGTAGTTAATGGATTTTTTTATATCCAATAAAACATGAAATTAATGGGTAATATGAGATCCTAGGAGTGAAGAAAGATAACATGTCCAAAAAAAGTTACTTTGATTTAAAAAAACCATTTTTTAATAACCATATCGGTCAAGGATAATTAAGATAGTTAAAATTTACTGAAGCTATT
This sequence comes from Lepeophtheirus salmonis, assembly GCF_016086655.4. Classification (NCBI taxonomy): domain Eukaryota; kingdom Metazoa; phylum Arthropoda; class Copepoda; order Siphonostomatoida; family Caligidae; genus Lepeophtheirus; species Lepeophtheirus salmonis. The sequence goes on from NC_052143.2 coordinate 27,732,963, forward strand.
AAAAATGATAAAAATGCAATTATTCCTGCTCCAAAAGTTCATTTATACCAATAAAAAAAATTGTCTGTAGGTGTGTATGTTGGAATAAAAAAAAATGTATTTGAAGGCGCAATTAAGAGCATATCTTCTACAAAAACAATAAAAGAAAATTGAAAATTACATAAATTGCAATATGCTTAACATTTATTCCACCCATATTATTATGAACTAACTTATATCGAATAAGAAAAAACATCTGTTTTTTCTCGTTTTCATATGTAATTTTTATCTTTTTTCTTATATTTTCTTTTAAATTGGGTAAGTCGTTAAGGTTGTCGCATCAGCCAAACGATTTATGACACGACAGACTTTGGCTTTCTGACGTTTAAGCCCTTCATGATGTCTGAGGTGGTCCTCTCCGGGCAGATTAAATAGCATATTATGGCTTTTCTTGCCTCCATAGCGACATATATAAAATTTTTGTTCCCAACATGTACAACATGTCGATTCCACAAGTTGACATCCAATTCATTTATCTTCTAGATACAGACCAGGACTTTTAGTGATTTTTAATCTTTCATAGCTGCTTTTAACTAATCAAATAAAGTGTAATGACAGCTAAGCTGCTTCCCTCTCAAATATTACGTGATTGTCAGAATTGTCATTTCATTTTTCGGTAAAGATAGAAATGAGCAATGAAAAAAAATGCTCACAAAAAAAAATATCAATTATTAAGTTTATATTGGATTATGAAGAAAATGGAGAGAAAATGTAATTCCACACTACCTTATCCAATATTTAGTACTACTATATATTCTCAAAAGTTTCTTAGACAAAAACAGAGAATTTATGTCTTTCTTTTATTTTTGTATATGTATTAATATAATTACTCAGTTGGAACGTAGGTACTTCCAGAACTACAACAAGTTCCAAAGTGCTAAAGTTATGCGTTTGCTATCGAAAGTAATTATTGCCAACAAATAGTTTGAAAAAAAAAATTTAGATAAATAAACTAAAATTGCAATTTAGCTCTTTAGTTTTTATAGGTGGGATATATGAAAGTCAGTTATTTGCTTTAATTTATAATATACATAAAACGATTTTTCAATTAGTTTTCATAATTTCAAGTTTGCAAAATTCTTTGAACACCAATTACACCACACATAACAATGTAAAAGAAATTAAATAGATAACATCATATTAAGTGTCATGCAATAATTTTAAATAAGAGTAGTTTGTTAAAACGGAGTAATTGAAATAGGATTTGTTATAGAAAAACCAAAAAATTTCAAATTTAAAAATCGCAGATAACAATTTTTTTCTTAATTAATCATCTCCATTTAAAAAATAAGATATGGTTTTTGTATTAACTTGTGCTTCTTTTTAATTATCAAAGATCTCCTTCAAACTTTTGTATGGAAATATATTTAAAGAGAAATACAAAAACGAAAAATTACCAGATATTATCTATACAGAAATTAAGTTTATGGACAATAGGGGATGATATGTAATTGGTATGATTTTCAAAACTACTTAAAACAAAGCTTCAAATGTGTATTATCATTATAAAACATAATATTTTTTTCAGTAGTAGTATTTATACATAATTAATAGTATGTAATCTATAGTTACTCCAACCAGCACCTATTGCAAATAATGTTGATTACTGTACTATAGTAGGACCGAGAACTACAATTTAAGCATTTATTTGAGGGACCAGAACCTCCATGGCCCAAAAATGATTTTGGCTTATAGTAATCTTGGCCAATAAAAGTCCAACTCTGATCTTTAAGGACCAGAAAAATACCAATATGTTGTTACTATTCACATGTCGATGACTAACTTTTTGAGTTCTTATTATAAGTGAATTATTTTTTTTGTACATTTTCGTATTTCCATTTCATTACTTAGAAATTACTTATTAGAGATTTCAAATCATTAACATAAAAGCAAATATTAAGTTAGACATAGGATGATTTTTGAGCATGTTTTGTCATAATTGGTTTTTTTTTTTGCATCTAGTTTTAGCCATTGTAGGTTAATTATTTATTAATCAATTCGAGTTACCAATACTTTAGTTATTAAGTACAGTTTAGTAATTTTGTCAAGATGACCATTTAAAAAAGAAGAGTTATTTTTTAAAATAACTCCCTTGACTATCCTTGAATAAATATATCTTTTTTACTTAATGTAATGACTAACTTTACAAAAATTGTATCACTCTTTTTAGCAAGAACATAAGACATAATAGATGTTAAGTGTTATTATTGTGCATCGCTTGGCCATAAAAATTAAACAGGATTTTTTTTTCCCCATTTTCTTCTATTTTCTTATTATTTAATATAAAATATCATAGTAAAAATCGAAATTTCTAAAATATATATCCAATATCGATAAAAAATGTAACTTGTAACTGATCTATTGAAATCTCATGAGATCAGCTAAGCAAATCTCTTCCCAAACATTCTTCAAATTTTCAGGGTGACCACGTTAATCTTTCACATTTATTAAAATTATAATTTTTCTACGAATTTTTTTTTTTTTTTAATAATTATTTATAATGAAAACTATATTTTTATTTTTTATCAATTTAAACATAATATTTTAATGTATGAAATAAATCAAATTGACTGAACATTAATGCAAAAAATAAGAGTGTTTTTTATCAATCTTGAAAGCCTAATATTTGATAGTTTTTTTCATTAACGAGGATCACTTTTACAAAATCTCCTTTGAGAAATAAGAGGTTGAAAATTATATGAATTTTTAATACATTAATATTATGATAAACATGACAGTTTTAAGGTTTTTTGACATTTCAAGACGCAATTTTTATTACGTCTTGTTTAAATGTCACATTTATAAACTTCAAATGTTGTATTATTTGCATAATTCATAGTAATTAAAAGAGAATGTTCCCTTAAATGCTTTTTGTTGCAAATATGAAACATAACAACGAAATTTAATAAAATATTCAAGGGAAATATATCAAACTACAAGTTGTTAAACATTTCCAAATAAATATTTCTAATTTTGATCCATTGTTGGAGATGCAACTTGAAATAGAAATAAATGTAAATGTGTTTTAATATAAATATACATAATTATAAAAATTGGGTACATTTCTTAGCTCACTGATTTTTTTGGGGTTGGCAACCTCAAAAATGAATTTCCTTTTCTTTAGCTTATTGTTATTATTTAATTACCGAGGAGGTGTGTTCATAAATGTCAACCTCGAGGATTTGTTGTAGAGTTATCTCCTTGTTGGACTCCAAGAAGAATTGAGGATTGACATCGGAGTAATTCAATCCTATGTCCTTACTTATTTACTTCTCCCCCTAAGTTACAGCTGCTTGTAGCTGATATAATGAAACGCCATGATGGCTTAGCTGATTTCCTCAAAACATTCTTTAAATTTGTCAAGGTGACCACGTGAATTATTTATTTTCTTTTATAGAAAAAAACGGGAGGGCATATTTTTTAAACTCTTTTCAAAATCCTACAGATTAGCATCACTGATAATATTTATCAAGACATCCGCTAAATAGGTAAAAGTTAACAGTAAGAGATTATTCAATTTTGAAAGGCCAAGAAAATAGAAAGGAAAAAATGTAAATCTATCATAATTTTTGAAAAAATCGAAAATCATATTTAGGTCAATGCTACAAAAAACCATAAAAATACTGAATTGACCATATTCAGGGGATATTATTTTAGGGGGACATTTGTATTCTACCAAGTGCCCATTTTTTTTTTTTTTTACCTTTTATTAGCTCTATGAAATTTTATTTCACCTGAAAAAAATTATTTCAAGTCAAAATAAAAAGTAATGCGTCTAAGGATTAAAAAAAAAAGAAATAAGTTCTTAGAGAACATGTACAAAGTACAAACTCGGGAGGAGAGGTTTTGAAATTACGAACAAAAGCCATAATAAAGTAACTAAATTTTGCGTACCAATTGTGAAGATAGTGAAGTGTGGGGAGCAAAAAAAATCCCAAAAACTTGCATACGTATTTTGTAAATGGCACACTTAGCTTACCTTTGCAGTTTGTTCAAAGTAATAAAGTAAAATTACACCTTCTGGCATATTATAATAACATAAAACATAGTTGTTTTTTTTTAATTTCATCATAAATTTAACATGCATAAATAAATAAAATACTTCATTAATTTAACTTCCCTTGAGTGAAAGTATTCATCTACTTCTAATAAATATGAATGTATTTTGCATTCTGGCAAAAAAGTATTGGGAATTGTTAATTTAAATTGCCCGCTGTGGAGGGATTTAAAACTTCCCTTTTTCTAGGTTGGCAGCACTTTCTTTCATTATGATGCCAAGTTTGAGCGTGATCTGTAGACCAATTTGCTTGCAACAGTTGTATAAGTCAGTCTACCTTACTAGTGCTATTTTTTGGGGCGTCCTTATCTCATTCATTTGGAAAATGTTACCAAAGCCGCCACTAAAACTATTAAAAATCTTTCTTGGCTCAGATTTCAGAGGCAAAAGACTGAAGGTTTTCATTATACATCAAGGATACATCGAATTGTGAGAATTGGCACCTGAAACCATCAATCACAATAGCGATTTTTTTTAAATACAAAAACATTCCTATTGTTAACTGTGATTGTGAGAGAGTTTTCAGTGTCATATACCGAAATAGTCCCGTTAGACGGAGAGTCATGTCAAGGATATTATGATAGTGAAATGGAACATTGATTTATGAAGATAGGTAAATGTTATCATAAATCATACAAATATTATTATTATTATTTACGTGAGTCATCGTCAGACGGGATTTGTTATTTGGTACGTACGACATCACATTTGAAACCCTCTCGGCATGAAATTTAACAATAGAAGTGTTTTTGTAAGTTTTTTATAAGTCAACAAAATCTCAGAAGCTCACCTTTTTCTATTAATAATAACGAAGGAAAAATATGTTAACTCTTTAGTAGTTCTTCATAAATACATTGAATGATGACATAAATAAATAGTTGTATTTGAATTTTTAAACAGCTATAAGTCTGACATTGGAATATTTTGGATTTAAAAAATTAAGGTAAATATTTATAAACAATATATATATAACTGACTATAATTATCCGTCTAAATCTTCTAAATTAATTTTATAATAGTATTTTTTTATTAAAAAAATAGTTATATCTTGTAAAATTGGAAAAGTTGCTTGAAAATATGTTAAGAGCATAAGAAGCATCTTTTCATCGATTTCCTAGCAAAAATGGAGAGCTTTGAAAGTAGTAATTTATGAATTGTTTTATTTAATAATATTAAAAATTAAATGATTAAAAAACACTTTATTATACAATAACTATCAAACACAACCAACAATAAGTTTAAACAATATATATAAGTTTTTAAAAATTGTATTATAAAAGTATGAAAAATAATCATCACTATATTTTACACAAACTTCTTTATTTGGTTAGGTTTTGCGGTTTAAAATCAAATAGTTAGAGACTATTTAGAACAGAATATGTAAATAGTAGGTTTGTAGTTGAATTAATATAATATTAACGTTTTTAAAATGACAATACGCTTCGTTTAATTGGACTCTATCCCGTTGTTCCGATTGTTTATAATAGGTATCCATATTTCTCAATAGTTGGATTCTGAATTGTCATCTAACTTTCCTTAAATATTGATGAAGCAAAATCATTATATATTTCTTAATAACTATATGAAGTTCGAGCAAGCAATTAAATTGACCAGTCACAGTGTCCATTATTTTAGAAGAAGATTTCAGAAACACTAAATCTGAAATGTAATAATCATCTCAACACAATAATTCAAATTAAGGAGCTCACAAATGCCATAATCTGATAAACTTCAGTAATGGATTTTTCATTTTTCCTTAAGCTTTAATTCTATACTATTTGAAAAATTTGAAATGTCAAATTTATAGATTATCTATCAAGACGTTCCAACTCATAAAATATATTGATATGAGGATTATGCCGAGTCAATGATGGGATCAACTGTAAAGGAAACGACTAAAGGAGTTCCCATATGTTTCCCAAGATTACGTCAACTGTTGTCTGGAATTTAGGAAAAATGACAAGGGAAAAAATGGCAATGTAAAAAATGTTAAGGAAAAAATGGCAAGATTCTTTTAAACTGATATAATATCTATCACCAATATAATACATAATAAGAGAAAAGAAAAATATTGGTTCTAATGGAAGGAGTGCAAATCACTTATTTCTCCGTTATTAATCACAACATTATTAGACATGATTGACTATTCATATTGGACAAGATTCCCCCAAGGAAGGAGTCGACTCTTCTCTTTTGAGGCTTAGCTTAGTTTTCTTCTTCCGATAATGCTTCAATCTGCCATAATTCCCGTAGAAATTGAAATTCAAGCGTCTCCTGTTGAGGATATAGTATCTCGGATCCCTTCTTTCGTACTAATTCATAGAGAATATGGAAGTATTTCAGTCTTTAATTAATGAAGAACGATCTAAGCATATGAAAAACACTTCTAAATTAAAAATGTGTTGCTTCATTTATCCAATTGTTTGAGTGTATTATGTTTGATATGTTTCAACATTAAAATAATAATTAATATATCATATTCATGCTATGATAATCCTAAGCAAATTTATTTATTTTATAACAAATTGATAGATGTAACTTTTAGAATTTTTTCCAATGGAATAAGATCTAAATTACTTGAAAGTTACACATTTTTAAACATCCATAAGCCGAAAATAACGATTGAAATTACTAATTTGATATATATTTTATTCATAAAACGAACTTTTTAAGGGCCTTTAAAAAAATATTAGTCTATTTATGATGACCAGAAGTGGAATAATACCCACTATGATCAAAATTTATATTGTATTTCTCTGTAATTGAAAGGTAAACCTGAGTCAAATAGACAACAGTTTCACAAATACCAAACTTTTAAAATACAATATAGTTAAGAGAAATATAAGGCATCTGAAATCTTTGAGGACCTGAAACCTTCCCATAGAGTTGACTCCAGTAATACGTACCTAAATAAACCAAATTATATAATTATATGAGTGTCGAATAAATTATTTTAGAGCCGTATCTGTCGTCATAAAATGTCTATTTACATATATTCAATGGAATTAAACATTGACAAAGGAATTTACATTGATATATGTTTTACAAGTTAATGCAGTTGGAGCTGGATTCTCATTCTAAAATGAAATGAATGAATATATAGAGTTATAATATTCATATTCTTTGATGAATATCACTGAAGATCATTATTATTTATTAAAAACGTAGTGAAAACTAGAAAAATACACTTAAAAATTCTTTGAAAGAGCCTATAAGTCACTTTTTATGGTTCTCATACTTGGCTTGATTCATAAGAAGTCAATCCTCTCGATGGTTTGTCCCTCCAGAGCCAACCACCTCTTCTTCTGGCACATCCTGGATCATAACGAAGTGGAAATCGCTGCTCTTGAAATATTTTGCAAATACTAGTCCCTCAATCTAAGAGTCTTGTCCAATATGAATAGTCCATCATGTCTAATGATATTGTAATTAATAACGGAGAATTAAGTGATTAGCACTCCTTCGATTAGAACCAATGTCGTGTTTGTTTATTTTTCTTCTCTCTTATTATATATTATATTGGTGATATATATTATCAGCTTAAATAATCTTGCCATTTTTTCCTTCACATTTTTCCTTGCACCGTTGTCTGACGCCAGTGTATTTTTTAGCTATTTTAATAATATTTCATCTTTATAAATTGCAATATGAATATTGCGGTATTCGTAAGTTGTAAGATAGTTATTAATTATTATTACAATTTATACCAATGAATTCTTAGATACGGAAGGGAGGACTCTTGCAACCATTCCAAACAAGTCTACCAAGTAGGATCCATTTTCACTTCACGTAGAAAATTTGACTACACTGTATTCTGTTATATAAGTATAAGTTCATCCAAGTAATGGGAAAACTTTGTATCGCACCTGGATGACTTTGTGGTTACAGGGTAAATAAGTCTGACAAGATCCTCCTCCCACCAAAAAGATATTTCTATATTTTTCCAAAGAATAAGAAATGACGGAAGTCTTTGGATATAACAATCTTTTAACAATTAGCCATTCAGTATGTTAAAATGTACATGCATCAATAATCATGCATATTTCAATTTTTCAGGTACAAGAACAAGAAACTTACATTTCAACTACTGAAACACATCATTGACAACAATCATATTAATAAGTGTGATATTTTATTGGACATACTGTCCTGTTTGAATTCCTTGTCTACTTCCGATTTTGTTTCTGAAAATTCAACTGAAACCAATGTTGAAGATGAAATAGAATCAGTTATTAAGCGTCTCCAAAGCCTCAATCCTCATTTGGATGAACATCAAGAAAAAAAAACTTAGCTTCCTGACAGAATAATTATCCCTTCTTCTAAAAAATCCTTCACAGAGGAGGTACACTACATCCATGTAGGTTTTTTTCTACGTTATGGAAAAGTTTTTCAACTGCATTATACAGAGAGCTCCACAAAGATGTCCTTACTCTTCCCATTTTATATCGACTTTCAGAACTGTCAAAATCACTTAATTTATAATCAAGACTTTGGGAAACAACCGTTAAATATCTGAAGACTCGTTTGAACTCTTTTCAAAAACATTGGTATTGTGTTTGATGAAACGTACTCCACAAGACGAGTCGTTTCTCTGGAGAGTTTTTTGACTAAAATAAGATGAAGAGATATCCAAGACAATATTTTTCGTTCTGATTAAGAGCCTTCATTCTACTTATAACGACATGATTACAATGCATCCCGTATCCAAATTGAATGCTGAAACTGTAAAAATTGTTTTTGATTAAGTTGCCGAAGTCGTTTCTCAAATTGGATTCAAAGATTTCGAAAAATAAGATGGTAACCCTGATCGTTTGAAAAATGTGTCAGAGGAGAGCAGCTACGTTCTTATGCCTTTTCATTAGATCTTCTACAATCAGCGGTGACGACGGAGAGAATGAGATGAACAAGGACATAGGCAACAATTACTCCGATGTCGTTCCTCAATCATATTTTGAGTCCAACAAAGAATTATAATTATAACTCTATAATAAATCTTCAGGGTTACTCTTTGTTTTAAATCTATATACCTTTTTATTATTGTGCACTCTTTTATACCGTAACTCCGAAGGTAGATCAAAATCAAAAGTTTTTCAGTATAGGAATGATTGACATAAAAAATGGTAGAAGAAATTCTTTTAAATCGTTTTCGGTTTTACACATCAGAATAAATAATTATTCATTAAAAATAATAATACTTTATTATAAATGTTTTTTATTACATAAGTAATTACATGATATCGAAATTATATAATTCATGTGCATTGTAAGGAGTGCGTTACTTTTTGCATCCGGAACAAGTACAATTTGTGCATGAACATTTTCCACACTCTTTTCCACATGAGCATTGTCCACAGGGGTCTATAAAAATAAATATATAAAATAAGAACCTCTAAATTATCAATCCCTATAATATATACTTACTAGGCATTTTGATCAGATGTGTTTTAGTAGAATATAGTATACTGTTGAAAAATATTTTTGTATTGATAAACAAAATCAAGCAGCACTCTCTTAAGTAGTTTTCCTTCAAAAATGTATAGCTATATATTAGGGTGGTCTAAAAAATATGAATGTTGTACAACTTATATTATTTAATGGTTTCATTAGCTGTGTGAATTTTTTGATTTTTTTGAAGCTTTTGTATTTCTGCGTCAAATATACAAAATGATTATATCTGATGTCCTGATACTGAACTTCAAACGTCAGGCCTGATATTTCTTAAAGATTTACAATCATCATAAATAATCAAATAGATAAGGGTTAAGAGGGGATTTTTGGAAGGATATATCTTATCAATTGTGCACAAGGGGGGACTATGCTATCAAAATTGAACTGTATTGAATAAGTATACAAGTAAGACACATTTAAGAAAACTGAATGACAAGACTTATAGACTTTACAAGTCAAAAATATATATCCCTAGTTGATTGTTATACTTAATATTGCTATAACATTTAAAAAAGTACCAAGAATCTTACCAATAACTACAAAACTTTGAAAAGAAGTAACTCATAAATACTTTGTTTTTGTTATGTGAATTTAAATTCTCTTGGGTTGGGAAAAAGGAAATGGCAAATTTTTCAAAATTTAATCATTGGATTTTCACTCCCCCAAAACAAAACAAAAAAACATTTAAAATTACAATACTTCTATATTTTGAAAGGGGAAAGTTGTTATGGTTTGAAAATAATATTATACAAAGTTTTTAGAAATAGATTCTTTTATTTGTCTGTTTCCAAATGATAAACGTATATACGTCTACACTTATGCTCGATGTGGTAGGCCACCTGCATAGATTTTACTAACGGTTAAGAAATTCCTGAAATCACAAAATCAAACGTTGGATGTGTGAATGCAAGTTTTTCGTCGTTTGCCAAAAAAATATTAATTCATTAACAAAAAAAATGGAAACATAAACCCTTGAAATATATTGTCTTAAACAGTTGTTCTCAAACTTTCTCCGAACTACCTTTAATGATACGTGGAGGTTTGAGCTGGGAGGAGGGGGAGTAGAACCCTGTCTAACTCAAATTTTCTTGTCAAAATTAGTAATACGGAGTTGCTACCCAAAACTTGTAGTAGCAGAACGTATTAAATAATAATAATTTTTATGAAATAAAGAAAAACAACTCAAACTTAATTTTTCATAGATTTAAATACGATATTTAGCAAAAAAATATTCAAAATTATATCAATCAATAACAGCCTTGACGCGCTGGCGAACAGATTAGCACCTCTTGACGATGAAAGCTGTGTCTACAGCGTGACACTGTCATGTTGGCAGCTCCGAATCAATTTAAATTTGGATGAGAGGTGAGGCAGACATTATTCTTCAAGACGTCCCAAACTGCCAAGTCTGGGATAAAGGAGTGTCACATGGATCCAGGCCAGAAGTCAACCATATTGTTGCTGAAGAATTTTTGTTTATTCCAGACCCTATGGGTACTGGCACGAAGGAGATCGCACATGCGTTGCCTTTTTTGATGTTGCTCCGACGTTTTTCCACTTAGAGACATGGAATAATAACAAAAGTTTTGGGTAGCCATTCTGAATACTTTTATAGTTTGTCTAAAAAAATTCAAATAAAATGTTTTTTTTTATAAAAAAACGATCATCCCAAATTTTACATAACATTGACATTTAATTTAAATAGTTTGAGAGCCACTGATCTAGGATATCATTTACGAGCTGATTAAAAGAAAATTCTCTGGTTAATTAAGAAAATATATAATATAATTCAAAATTCTAACGAGAGCCTTATCAAAACTAAACATCAATTTATATATTTTCTAAAGCGGTTAAGATCATCGTAAGAATTTTCCTGAAGCAACAAAAAAACAAATGAAAAATAATATATGATTAAATAATTTGTATAACTTTATTTATTATATCAAAGATTGACATTTACTTTAATGAAAAATGGAAAACTTCCAACACCTGGTATTTGGTGGCATCGTTGAATTTTAAAATATTGCTCCACCTTCTGAGGGCAAGACTTCAACTTCCCAAACATAAATATTTTTTGGACCTCCCTACTATATATGCTACAGTATGTTTCATTATAAGTTATTGAAATTTAATCCTTGGAATATATAAATATTTACAGAAATGCAGATTAAACTAGTTTCCTATATATTATAGTTTATAGAACATATAATGTTATGAATATGAATATACGGGTTATATGATTGTATTATTTGTGTTTTTCTTCAATAAGTAGTGATGTTAATCTGTAGCATTTTGAGCTTGTTTGAAAAAAGAAAATTAACATTGTAACCTTGACAATTTGAACAATGTTTTAGAGGAGTGTAACTTAGTTCTCGTTACGTTTTATTAGAACAGCTACAAGCAGCTTTGACTCCGATTTCGATCTTGAGTTCTAATCCGAGTCCATCAAGTAACAATTATAACTACGCAACAAATCCTCACGGTTACTCTCCGTCCTTTATGAGTACACACGAATGTTCCGTCAGGTTTTGAATATAATAGGAAAATACATTAACTACTCAGGAGTTTAATTATAATGACAACATCCGAGGAAAAAAAACTTCACTCTTCAAATTACAACTTTCAAAAAAGGAGGCCAGCGACAACATTAACTCAATTTACATCACTACTTATGATCAAGGACGGGGAAACTGTCTAAATCCTAAAAAGTTTAAATCAAAAAGAAAAGTATATGTTAGTAACTTAAATAGACAACATATCTTCTAAAAAAGATCGCTAAATAAAGTTTAGAGGTCCATACTTGCTACTAAGTTTTCATTTTCAAAATTTGCGGAACACTTATTTTGTACAAATGAATTTAAGCCAGAAAAAGGAAATTAAATTTGAGCGCACAATACAAAACTAATTTCAGTATTTCTTTCAGTCGTTTGATTTCTGAAATATCTGGGATTACTGTAATTTGGGATTATTATCGTTCATAGTCATTTTTTACCCCTCAAATAATAAAAAAATTAAAAGTAGGATTGATAAAACTTATATCAAAGTGTTTTTTTTATGATTAAAATGTTTTTTATTGATTCTTTATGATATGATATAATTACATTTTTAGGCTGAAAATTGATAAAAAAACAACACTCTTCTTAAGACGCATATAAATTATTCATAACACATTTATAGCTTATATTATAGAAGAATATTTCATGTATAATTTAAAAAAATCAATTTAGAAAATATGCATTTCTAAGGATTTTTATTCCATTTTGTATTTTTTAAGTCATCCCATTTTGAAATATTAAAATTATCTACTTATCGTTAATGGATGACTTTATTGTTTCTATCCTGATATCTTGTTCTCAAGGAAGGAGTCCATTCTACTCCCTTATGAAATTTGGTAGAATTCCTTGGATGAATTCTCCTCCTGCCGTCCCTCGTAGAATTCGGAATCCGAACATCTCTTCAGATCAAGTTAGAAGTATCTTCCTTCGTTTGCCCTGATATTCCTTTTTCAGGGCATGACGTCATGAAATTGGCATTGAAATCGGGGAAAATATGATGATAATGTTGACTCATCACATTTTTTAACTGATTCCATTATTTATGGTGGTGTATTAGCAAATAGTCAACTAGAAATGGAGCTTGAGTAAAAATCAAGTTATTGAGAAATTCCCACTTTATTTATTTACCTCATAAATATTAACGGCCAAATAGTTAGTAGGGATATTTATTCCATTATGGGATTTATGTTCAAATTTAAGGGATGGGATACTCAAGAATATTAGCTATAAATTATAATTTAGATCCTTCCATTAATTAATGTGACTCCAATTGGCCCCGTTATGACCTTTTGAATATAATTGGTCATATTCATAGCCTCAGTTAATATTTATTAAAGCTGAGTTGCATAAAAATAAAGCGAGTTGATCCGATCTAGCTTTACCTTCAGAGGAACAATATTATTATTATATCTGTATTATACACTATTATTATAATTATAGTATTATTTATACGATTACTGATTAGGCACCATTACTATTATCCAAACGTTATAAATTATTTCCGACATTTTTACCACCTCCTATTTCGATATTTGACCTTTTCATCTTGACGTGATACTTCGTTGTGTGGACAAGGAAGAGAAAGAGATTGTTTCCCCATTTTTGCAAAATGGTATGCAATTTCTAATTAGGACCTAAAAAATCCTGTGAATAAAGAGGCCCATGCTCTAATTAGTTTTTTTTTCCCCAAGAAGTTACATTTTGTAGGGATCAGTCCTTGGAAATGGCGACAGTTTTCAAAGATTCTCTCGTAATCTCTTGAAACATTTTTCTTGAATGGGTGAAAAAGAAGACAGGATGAAGCTCTTTATTGAAGGGAAGCTTCTCAAAAATGTGAATCCTATCACTTTTTCTTTCTAAATGGGAATGTCCAAAAGTACCCTTGGTCGTTTACATACTCATTATCTGGAAAATGGCCTTACTTTGAAGACAAATAGATCTGTTGAGAATCCATCAAACAACCCTTACAATATGCGCGACGGGAATGTATCAAGATATTTCTTGAAAACCTCATGATGAGCATGGCGTTTTTATTCCTGGAAGGTTACCTTCTCCTTCAGACATATGTAAAGATCATTCGGAAACTTTAGCCTTCTTGTTTAGGGAGTCCATCATAAAAAAAAATACTTTAGACGATTAGACATTAAAAATTGATAGTTCCATAAAAATCATTTGGATTGTGTTCAAATGAAAAGAAAAGACTACAACAGACGAGTCAGTTATGCTAAATATAATAAGAATGAAGTTCAATGGTTGACAATGGACATTTTTATCTATTCAAGAAGAACGCCTCCAAAATTTTCTTCAAAACAAGATAGAGTTAAATGGTTCAATTGGTAAAAAAATTATATCTGAATACTTAAGTAAGATAAAAGGAATAAAAGAATATCACGTATTTATGTTCTCCCCTGATCATCCTGGAATTGTAAGAATGAATGAGTGGTCCAACAGTAAATAAATTAAATCGTTATGGATATTAAAGAAAATCATTTCATCTAAGGAATTAGCAATTTCGATTCCTGAAGATTATTTATAAGAAGAAGCTTTTTTAATAGAAGAAAGGAAATAATAAGAAAAAAATAAAGCTCCTCTGATCAATTGTGAGACTAAGAGGAAATTTTTAATATAAGAACTTATGGAGCACTCTTTAAGCCTTCTATCCATATCAATCTCGTCCCCCTCAAGTCATCTTTCTTCCCCATATTCTCCTTCAACCTTGAATCCGTTTCTTACCTCGAGCCCCCCCCTCTTATATTTAATCAGCTTCCTTCCTCAAGTCCTCTTCCTACCTCATCATCATCAAGAGTTAAAGAAAAGAGCTTCAATTGTATGTGATTTTGCTTATATAAACGATATTTAAATAAAAAGACCTAAAATGAAGATTGTGTAAATTTTGCATTAACAAAAATTTAAAACAGTTGTGTAAAAAATTCATATGTAAAAACAATTAAATAGTGAAATCACTGTTATCTCGATCCTGATGTTTTTTATTTAAAAAAAAATTATTATATGTTAAAAAATTCAAACCTGTGTAATGAGTATAACACATTGAGATGAAAGTTACGGACACAAAACCGAAATCTCCGAATAATTTATCCTATTGCACAGATTTATCGAATCACTTTTAAGACTTTACATACATAAAGAAATCTGAACGCACAATCATAAAATATATTCCATATTAATGTTTTCCTTGGATTAAGTGAAGATCGATGACATTCCTTCCAATCACCACATCCGCCATAACATTATTTATCCTTGACAAAAAGTCTGCAGGGATATTGTCCTTCCCGCTTATATGACGCAGACTGGCTCCGTACTCGGACACTTTGGAAGATAACTGCGTTTACGGTGAGAAAAATATCTCCACCTGAGGAATAATGCCCAAGACTAGTATCACCCGAGAGAGAGTGTCTCGTAATTGCAAAAAAAACACCAAAAAAACAATGTATCCCTCCTCAGTCCACTCAACGAACGAACTCTTAGTCTTCGGCAGTATCTTGTATAATGGGGCCAATATTTTTCCCAAATTGGGAATAAACCTTCAATAATAATTTACCATTCCGATGAGCTTATGAAGGTATTTGCCTTCTTCGGGACGATTGAGCATAACTTTGATTCGACTGGGCGGGTTCCTTTTTCGCTGAAAACATGCACTAAGAATTCGATACTTGATTTACAAAATTCACTCTTTTCGAAACTATAAGCCGGGTCATTTATCTTTCAGTACTTAAATGACTTTCTTTACATGGATATGGTGTTCCTTCTCTGTGGTTGAAACTATGATAATATCATCGATATAGGCGAAAAAAAACTCATTTGGCTGAAAAGAGAATCAATTAGTATTTGAAACGTATTTGACACATTACGTAGACCAAAGGGTATCCTGACAAATTCATAAAGTACAGTGCATGTAGTAATTATCGTTTTCCTGACATCATCATTGTACTTGGTACTTTTAAATTGGCCCGTTTGAGATCTAATTTAGAGAAAAACTTGCTTCCTCTAATACTCCACAAGAAATTGTGGATATGAGGCATTGGATAACGATCCGGGATGTCAAAATATTAAATTGTCTGTAATGCCCACCATACACCAGGGGTCATCCTTCTTCTAAACGAGATGGATAGATGACGGCCAATTAAACTTTAATCTCCGTATGATTCCTCCCGTAACTTCGATATCTCATATATAACATTCTCTTCCTTCTCAAGGATAAGACGACGCATACGGGTGAAGCAAGGAGCTCCTATAGTACATATCTCATGGTTGACTCCATGACTGGGTCGATGGAAAAATTGATCCTCTTACTAAGGAGCAGGGAACTGAGAAACTATATCCTTAACAATGTCACAACTCATTCACATTGAAGATGATAGTGATGACTCCTCTCTAACGAACCGAGCTCCATATTCACTCAGAGTTTAAAGTGACTTATATAGAAAATCCGCTCCGATGATACCATAACTGACGTCGGCGACAATTAACTCCCAATGTACCTCTCCTACAGGGTAGACCCTAACACAGAGATTTATCACTCCACACGTTTCTACTGGGGCGCTGGGAGTTGAGTTGAGGGAACACTACTTTTTTATGATCTGGAGTAAATGATGTTGGAAGTATAGATCGCTGTAATCCCGTATCAATGAGAAATTTGATTCCATTACTAGTCACAAAGAGGAGTTTGCTGAGAGAATTATATAGATTTAAAGTCGGGACGATTGCTCGACGCCTTATTAGTTTTTTTTAACCAGGACACTTATGTGGGGTCTCACACTTCATTGCCTTCTTTCCCCACTTTTTATGATAGAAACATTCTTCTTTTTTGTCGGTTCTACGATGTATGGGCTTCTGGTTATCCTTGATCGTCTTTAACACACTGGAGGTCTCCGTCATTGAATTTTACAATCCATATCTATTCGTCTAAGTCCACATCCGCGAATTGCACAGAGAGTCCACTCCTTTGGGGATTTGGAAGATTCCTCACGAGCATCTGTTTGATTATAGATTCCCTCTGCTGGGTTATGTTCGAGAGATAATTTCTCCCATGACTAACAATCTCAGTCAAAGAGTAAGCACCAGGATTCTCAATTAGTTTAAAAAGTCTTTCCATCTTGTTTTGAGTTGATATCTCGGATTCTTTGAGAATTTTGGACTTTAGGTCGGAGTAAGGAGTATCCCCCAAACTCTCCTCCTCATCTCCTTACCAGCAAATGGTAATATTTTTCAGTCTCTTCTGAGACCTTACAAGAATCCAAATTGAGCCTCAAGTCGGCGAAACCAGGGTTTGTCCTGCCAAAAGGGGATAATTTTAACTTGCCCTGCCACTTGAGGGACTTCTACAACTTGGCCTCTTCTAGCCATCATGTCGGAGTTAACAGTTTGTCTGTTTCAATAAGAAATTTACTCACTTAGACACATAAAACATACCAACTTCATTCTGGTAAAATCTATATACATTATTATTCAACGATAAAGTCCTTTGGGGAGAACCGGTCATAATTTACCGGGGTAGCTAATCGCTACATAAATATTTGATTGAGTTTATAATTTAAAAAAACGCATAACATTAAAGGGATGATTAAGAAGAAGTATTACCCAATAAGATCAAAAGCATCGTCATTTGATTTTTGAAATTACAAAAATAAAAAAGTCAACTTCTGTATGTCCTATCCATTTTTTTCCTCTCTTCAACCCCGTATTTTTACTTCATTCCGTCTTTAATGTTGACATTTATGTATAATTTATATCGTAAAGGAGTACAAAAAAAAACTTCCGTCAAAAATATTATTGAATACAGAATAATCCAACATTGAAGTCATCAAGGAAATTATGAATGCAGAAACATCCTCTCAGCTGCTTCAATAAACACCTATATCCTTAGAATTATCAATGTCCTCCTCATCCTCCAAAGAGCAATTAGTGGCTTAAATCCTAACTCTATTTGATATTCCTCTGAATGATAATACATTGATATATGATATCATTGAATAATAATATTTGACAGAGGCTAGAGCAGAATTTGAAGTGAAGGGATTCATTGGAAGACATTGGGAAAAGAGGGGCAAACAGTCAAGACTTTTTTATCATTATTTGTATTTCAAGTTGTGAGTTGAAGTATACAATAGTCAAAAGAGGCTCTATTACTCTTTAATATCGACTACGAACCTCAAATGATGTAAAGAGGATGAGTTCCTTCATTAAAATTTCCAAATTAGGTGTTTCATTCAATATTAAAGGCTCAAAAACTCTCTTCATTAATAAATCCTAGCATTAACTCGCGAAGATAGTATAATTACGTTATCAAAAATTATTTTCAAATAATGTAAAAAATAATTTTGGATTTTTTCCTTATCATGATTTTTGTTCAATATTCTTTTATATTGACGCACCACATATGTCAAAACAAAATTAAATCAGGGACACCGTATGTTTAGTTTATTTTATTGTGACTGTAAATTTTGCAATCTTTAAATGGCCTCTCTAGGGCTAATCAAAATAATTTATTAAAAGAAATGGAAGATAATTAATTATTTGAAGAATACAAACCTATCCCTACACTTTTTTGAGAAAAAGTACTTCAAGCGTAATTTCTAGTTGACTCACCTCTTATACAAAATGTAACAAAATAACTATAATTTTATCAATGATCTAGAAAAACGGAGTAAAAGGAACACAGTTAAAAAACGGAAGAAAGTAGTAAAATGTATGTACAGAACCTCGTAGACTTTTTTTGGGTATCCTGTATAAGTTGGTCCGAACGTCATACTTTCTCTTTCTACCTCGAAATTGGAGTCAGCGACAGAGGATAGTTGAAAATCAATTATCGCAATCTTTCAATAATAAGGAAAAAACTTTGGTACGTCAAGCGTAGGGACGCGAAGTGAAGAATATTATTGGCTGAGGAAGAGAAGACGCGAAGTGAAGCGGAAGGATCTCAACTTTTCCGAGTTGTTTGTTTAATTATTACTTCGAAGGGTCACAGAAAAAGATGAAAAGTCTCATTGAGTTCATAAGAAATTAATAAATTACAATATATAACAAATAACACTAAAATTTATAGAAAACAATCGATGCAATCATATATAAAGCAGTCCAAATTTCCAATTTGTTTAATTCGCAATCCTTCCAAAAGAAAAGGTTTTTGTTTTGATCCAAAGCTATCGAACAAGTCTAATTGGTGAATAATATTCCAGGTATACTTCTTCTCCTTCTTCGATGAAAGTAATGGGTATCATTGTGAGAAACATATTTGTTATCATATCCACTAAGTCATGAAACAAAAAAAGAAAATGGAGCATAAATGAACTTTAAAAAAATAATTGAAAAATATGAACAAATCTCATGTCGGATATTGGCTCATAATGTCGTCAAGATGACTAATATCCTCTTTAGAGGTATTCATTACTCCTAACCATCTGAGCATACCCTTGAGAGGACTCCACAAAGACTCTATCGTCTGAGTATGAGCTCCAGTTAATGGATCAACAAAGTTATAATTATGCACTACAGTAAAGTGTGTCATATCTTATTCATTACCAAGGTTGCAATAGAAATATACAGTAAAAGCTCCTATGATTGTATAATCCTACCTATAAACTTATTCCAACAATTATGATCGATTAAAATCATCACAAAATCAAATGATAATTAATGTAATATAATATTATTTATTAGTAGTAGGTACCAAATAATTCAGTTTGAATAAGGATAAAGACTATATACATTAAGCTAAGAGTAAAAATACTTCAATTAGGCTTTGAATTAACTCTTATCAGAGTTCATCGATGCCCAAGAAGAAAAACGTCAGTACAAATTTGCACATTACTAATCCCATGCAATGTATTAACAGATGGACTCCGAAAGAACTCACCCCCCTCCGAATACTCCATAAGAGCCAAATTCACAACTTCTTAATTTATTAATATACTCAATGTTTATAATTTATTATAGTATTCTTTTCTTTATTTAAATATGCCCTCCACTCAATGAGACTTTTCATCTGTTTCTGTGACCCTTCGAAGTGCTAATTAACCGAACAACTCGGAAAAGTCGAGTCCTTCCGCTTCACTTCGCGTCTTCTCTTCCTCATCCAATAATATTCTTCACTTTGCGTCCCTTCGCTTGACGTACCAAAGTTATTTCCTTATTATTGAAAGGTTGCGATAATGGATTTTCAGCTATCCTCTGTCGCTGTCTCCAATATCGAGATAGAAAGAGACGTATAAAGTATGACGTGTAGGCCAACTTATACAGGATACCCCTTTTTGTTTAAAATAATTTTTTTATTAAGGAAAATTAATATGTATTTTTTACGTTAAAACTTTCTGTAATATGAGGTAATATAAAAACATACTTCTCAATCTATTGTCTATATAATTTCTGCGCATTACATTTCTTAATAAGATTTTAAATAATTAGAACACACACAGTTCGTCATTTTGTACTTATTATTTTGCTAATAGAAATAAGTAATCAATGTCAAAAAAGTTATATTCTAAAATAAAGAAATAAAATTTGAAGTATTAAATAACTTCAAATGAAATAAGTTAAGGTGTAATTTAAAAAAAATATATACATATTTCATAAATTTCAAACTACCTATAAGTAAAAACACAATAGTAGATATATATTTCTATCTAGAAAACATGTTGTTTATCAAGTATAGTATATAAGCTCATACATTGAATGTTTGAAACAACAGAAGAATGTATTTGTAGAACTAATATGTTTGACAAGTGGAAAAATAGATAACCCAAGTCAACAAAGTGAACTTTATATGTAAAAAAATATAATTTACAGTTTAGAATATTTCCTATTAAAAGTTCTATTTCTTCAGAAATACTAATTAAACTTTGATATTTTAACGCAGAAATTGTTTGATATTGATATAAAAATATATATATAGATTAGTCTATAAGTTATTTTTTTATAAACTTTTTGTTTAAGTATTTATTTCCTTGTTTAACGCATTATCACGGAACATATTTTTTTTTAAACATCCAACCTCGAGCAATTTAAAAAATTAAATCCTTATCACTGCACTGCACTTATGCTTTTCAAACCCAATAACTTACCTCAGTGGTTCTCAAACAGTGGTACAAAAGATGTCTTTTTTTCTTGAAACCATTGCCTGACGCCAGTGCCATTTTTTAGCTATTTTAATAATATTTCATCTTTACAAATTGCAATATGAATATTGCGGTATTTGTAAGTTGTAAGATAGTTATTAATTGTTATAATTTATACCAATGAATTCTTGGATAAGGAAGGGAAGACTCTTGCAACCATTCCAAACAAGTCTACCAAGTAGTATTCTGTTCACTTCACGTAGGAAATTTGACTACACTGTAAATTGTTATATAAGTATTAGTTCATCTAACTTTGTGTCGCGCCTAGATGACTTTGTCCCCCCCAAAAAAAAAAACAACCCAAAAATGAAGTCAAAATTAAAATATTTAAATTTCTTATTATCCCAATTTTGATTTAAAAAAAATAAATCTAAAATACACTAGCAAGTACTTCATCAACAATAAAAAAAAATGCCCAACTCCTATGAATATGAAACTTTGGGAACATATTTATATAAATAGGGGCATCACTCTGCCAAAAATCGTGGTGGCTTTTTTATCATAGCTCCCAGGGCAAGATCTTAAAGTTAGGATACTTGTCTCCGGAAATTTTGTAATTCATTATATTGATTAGAATTTGAGCTTGTGTGCCAAAAAATTATCCAAATCTGAGAGTGTCGGGTTATATGTCCTCGTTGATTTGACATGGAATGACCCTTGGGGCAATGTCTAGAGAATACAGTGTATAAAAAAGCCATTCTCATGCTCATCTATGCAATTTTGCCATAGTTTTAAGTAATTTTTTCTTTGAAACTTTATCGTTTAAATGATCCAACAATGCTATCTAATAATTCCTATTAACGGTTTGTCCCTTTTTGAGGTAATCAATAAATATTATACAATGTCCATACCAGAATACTGATGCCATGCCTTTTCTAGCCGACTGTTGCGTCTTTCCATGCTTTGGATTAGGTTGATAGCTAACAGTCCACTCGGTTGACTATTGGTAGGACTTTGGAGTGTATTGATGTAATTCCTTTAAGCTCTGTCATTCTGGTGAAGAGTACAGATAATGTTTATTAAGCTAAGTTTGTTTTTTTCAACAATCACAAATATTACTTCACGCACAATACCATACCTCACGAATCAATTGTCTGAAAGCTGACTAACTTGTACACGTATCGCTTTATACTAACGAAAAATCCTATGATTTAATTGTAATGGAGACATCTATGTATGTATCAGTCACCTAATAAGAATTAGAAAATAACACTTAATTAAATTATTACAAATATCTTATCTCCAACGTTACCATTTTCAATGTAATTATTGGGATTTTACATCTAATACTTTAAATAGGTCTTAACAATTTTTCTCAAAATGGTATACATTATTTAAGCTATACTAGAGATTTGCGACGAGTATGAGTTGGCTTTACATTCCGCTTAAAAAACTATTTTCTTGTTATTTGAGGAATGTTCCTTAAACCAAGGAAGGACAACATATTACATTTTTGATCTATATCCCATTTTTTTATTGTTATTAATGACAATGCAGAGCGAACAAATTTCTTGCAATTTCTCGAACCTTTCCATTCATTTGGCTCGTATAGTCATTGTAAGTTTCTGACCGTGTAAAATTTCCATTTTTATGTCTATTTGGACCAGTTTATGTATTGATGGCTGAAATGTCTGTATATCTGACGTCATTTTGGACGTCAATTTTTTGCAATTCTTTAAATTTGTCATCAGATTTTTCCTGACCTTAGTTGGCTACTTCTTAGCTTTGTATCACAGCTACCAGTCTTACAATGCTTACAGATGGTATATTCAATGGCACTAGGATAATGATATCACTTAAGCTCAGTTGAATTAACTGCCGTGTCTTTCCTTGTAAAGAGTTTCAACCCGGTTCTGTAATGGATGCATGAAGACTCAATGGGATTTTTTGTCTACTCATTTTTATCTTTTGTGGAGGTTGGTCTTGGATTTAGTTTAAGACCAATCATACAGGAGATTTATTTATTAAGTGATTAATAATTTCGCGCAAAACTATGGAATCTATAAATATATTAAAAAAATAACCTTTATGATAATATTTTATAAATACATCAAAAAAAAAAACACACACACACAAGAAGTCGGTGGGAATTCATCATTCAGAACGAGATGTTAGCACCACGACGATTAATTAAAAAATGAACAAAAAAGTAAATAATATATAGCACCAACCGTTTTTCTTTTTCTATTCTCAAAAAGTTTGTTTCTTTCAACGTTTTGCTCATTCCTCACTATATATAATCTCATCTGAAGAATAATGAGTAATATAAGCGATGCGGAGTAGATCTTCTAGACATAAATATTAAACCACAATATCCATATAACCATTCAATAAACATAATATAGTTATTTTTTTGCTCGATTTATTTACCATATTCAATGAATATTTCATTAACAATAACCACATACAAAAAATTAAATATCAAGTAACCTTAATGTGTATATTACAAATTGATGTACACTCTATTATAAACTCTTAGTGTTTATACAACACCCTGCAGCAGGTAATTTCTTCAAACATATATTATATAAGAGGACAACTTAACTTAACTTAACTATATTAGCAACCCAGATATAATTCTTATTTGGGTTTTTTCCTAAGCCTAGGCGTAAAATAGAAGCCCACACATTTAAAAAATATTGTAAATAAAAGGGCCCTACATTTTAACTTTGTCTCATAGTCAAAGCATGGAGCATTGGAGGGATGGGAGCTAAGTCATAGATTGTACAAGAACTATTAGGAAGTATTTTTACATATATTCAAAATCTTCTCTTACTTATATATCAAACTAGTTTTACTTTTCGCATTTATACTTTTTAAGTTATTTTTTTTTACAAAAATGATAAAACTCGATAAGAGGAAAATTATCAATCCTCTTTTCATTTTGAGGCAATTTGATCCTTTTAATGTACATTTCCCAATAATAAATAAATATTTGAAGTATATATTAATAAAAAAATTAACTTTGATTTTATCTTAATAAATAAGATTTCTTAGTTAAATTGTTTATTTACTAGGATAATAAATAAATTGAATGATTCAATCTTTGTACTAAAAATGTAATAGTATGTAGAACATTTTTCAGTTTTTCTATTAGGATATATTCCAAATATATTTTTTATTGGAATGCATTTGTCTCGATATGAACTTTCATAGAAACTTGCCTGAGATAAACTTTTTTTCGAGATGAAAAGAGGGGGAAAAACACTTTTCGAGGGTAATAGGGTATAGAGAATTTTCCGTGGATAAAAAATCCGTAGTTTTTTAATAACTTCATTTCTAAGATAATTTACTTTCGTTCGATCCATTATTTATTGAAGCTAATAATAGAAATATGTATTATTCAATACTCATGCAATACCATTTTGAATAATCTAATTTTCTATAAATCAATTTATGTTATTGTATCAATAGAAACATTTCATCATGAATTTGAAAATCTTAATCATCTGTATCATGAACATGTTTAATTTGGTTTATGGACAATTTAATGGGTTATTTTTGAAAAATAACCATGCAGGTATTTGTAAAGCACCTATTAGATATGTTAAATGACAGATTGTTTAGTTAATATTTAAAAAAGTCTTACTAGCAGATTTCATAGAAGAAATGATAGAAGATAGTCAATGTTCAATAATTATTTTGGATTTAAATGAAAAAAATCAGGATTTCAGCCTTGTTGTGTCACAGCTACAAGAAAATTTTAGGTATAGTCTTCACTAACGGAATTTACTTTAATTATTGCTGTTTCTCCAAAGGGATATTTCATATCACAATGATCTTAAAAGCCTTTTCGATTTCGTAAAAGAAGTAAAATTCAAAATATGCATTCATCAAATTTTTATAGGTTCAATTGAAGACATGAAAGTGTATATAGAACAGGTAAAGTTAATCAAAATCTATTGTTATCGTTGAATTATGAATTAATAAATTGAATTTGTTTTTTAGATGTGGAAATATTTTTTTACTCAAATGCATTATGAATATACAGTTTTTACACCTTCACTTGATGAGATCCAGAGCATTTCTATCTTGAAGGATTTCTTTTATCTAAGGATTGTAAAGTATACAAAAGTAAATTTATTTTCCTTTTGTTTGGTGGTTTCATCTAAGTATTAATCATAAAAACATTATAGGATCAATTTCTAGTCATTAAAATCAATCCTTTTTTGGAATTAAACAAATTACAAACAATTGATATCTGGTCGCTTAAAACAAAACAATTTATACAAAATAAGTCTCTGTTAAGAACATCCTATCCAACCAATTTTAGAGGGACTGTATTGAAAGTAGCATTCATGTTTTCACCACCATATGTGTTGGAAATTTCTGGTTCACCTCGAATAAAAACTGGCTTGGAATATAAAATAGTTTCAACCATTGGAGAAAGTCTAAATTATAAGACAAAGTGAATATTTTTAAGAAAATAAATACGTCGTAATTATTATTAATATATATATATATATATGATTAGTTTTACTGAAAGTGTGGACTGTCAATGGGGATCTACGGATGAGAATGGTAGCTGGACAGGCATTATTGGAATGATTGAGAGAAGGGTGAGTTTAAAAGAAGTATCCAATTAATAAAAAAAACCTTCAAAGTATATTTCAATCTATAGGCATCAAGATATTTTGGTAAAAAAAAAAAAATTAGTTATATTTATCATATCAAACCTTTCGTAAGTGAACTAGTATATTATACCCCCCCTAAATGTATTGTAATGCTTCTTTTTTCTTTGAATCTACATTTGATCCCCAATACTTTTCAGTATGCTCCTATAACATTAAATCTGATTATTTGCAATTACATCTTGATTTTTTAAATCGAGGTTAAGTTAATTTAATTACCTAATTTGCTCACAATTTCCTCTTTTTTTTGTCTTAGATTCTTATGTTTTCACTTGTGAAAATTGGTTCATATAGCGGTAGCCTCAAAATGATAATATTATAGCGATTATATTATACATATAATAAACGTGACCTAGTCAAAAACTGATGAATACTAATTTTATTCCCAAAATTTACATAAAGTAATAAATATTTCATAGCATTTTATATAACAAATAAAAATTAAATTGTTTTACTCTATGGACAACAAATGATATCATATTGAACCCCCAAATTTATGTTGTTACGATTATTTAAATGTAAGAATTTATTTTTTATCGATGATATTTAAAAAAATATTTTTACCATTTTATAGTTATGGAATTCATAGCTATAAATTTTTTATCATGGAATTAAATATTTTATATCTTTTGGGTTTCTTTTTTGTGCAGTACACTAACCTTGTTAAAAAGGAAGGATCCCTAAAGAAGGGTTAAAAGTCACAACCTTTTGTATACCTACTCAAAAAAAAAAATATATATATATTTTGCTAAATTGAAATAGTTATTAATATCTCAGTGATTCAATTTCTTTGTTCAGGAAGCTGATATTGGAATTGGAACTATCACAAGAACATATGATAGAGCTCAAGCCGTTGACTTTTCTTTAGGATTTGTTGAGCAATTTCTAACATTTTTTGCACATGTTCCACAAGAGCTTCCGAAATGGCAAGCCATCCTGTGGCCATTTGATGTAAAATGAGTTAGTAATTTATTTTTGAATTAATTAAAATACAATTTTTTTTTGCAGAAAATGACATGGTTAATGGTATTTTTAACTATGATTATATTCTTCATTTTCTATGTCCTAGTTTATGGAGGTACAACATCGGAGAAAAAGGGAATATCAGTATCCACTGCTCTTATACAAACGTGGTCCTCCTTTCTGAATCAAGGTACATTTATTCAATACTCTTTTTTACTCAAAAAAAAGTATGTTTCCCTTCAGGTATTAATCATCCAAAGGAGCTATACTTAAGAATACTATTAGGAACATGGTTTTTATATTCATATTGCATCATTTTATGTAAGATACATTCTAAATAATGGTAATTTTACACTCTTTAAACACCCTATGCTCCTTAAATTAAAGCAAAAGTTCGTATACAGGGTGATCGGAAATAAGCTGAAAAAAATTCAATGAATTGTTTTACAGCCATAACTTTATTTTTTTTTAGACTTTTGAATTGATAAATAGAGAGTTCAAGAACTACTATTTGATGTATTTAAAGTACTTTCCCTCAACTGCAATGCCAGTTTTGACACGTTGCCGAAATGAGGAGCAAGCTGAGGCAAACTCCTCCATTGATGGATGATGGGGGGGGATGAATTCAGAGACTTAGAAATATGAATTTTGGAATTGAGAAAAATCTGATTATTTTTTTGCTATATGGCAGGTAGGTCAATCCTGCTTCCACAAATAATCAACCTTGATGTAATTGGCTTTCAACCAGGGCAAGGCATGGTAACTTAGCTCCTTGTAGTCAGGATCTGAGTCAACACACTGGCATTGTTAGACAAGGTAGGGACATCTTCTTCCCGTCACTACAAATGACCCCAAAGATCATGATCAAGGCAGGATGCTTTGTATATTTAATCTATCTTTTCTCTTCTCTACTCTTGACAATGTAGCTGTCATTCCTACGGTTGTGAAGCTCATATACTAAGAAGGTCATCTTTGGGGAGAGTGGCAATAATTTTTCCAATTTTGTTCATGTGAATTCATTTTTGAAGCTATCTGAACGAAACTTGGTAGGAAGAATTCTAAATAGTAGTAATCTATGTGTTTACGTAGCTAAATTGAAAAAAAAGTTGCTAGATGCCATAAATTCACATAAAAGTCATTTATGTTTATTTCCGGCCACTCTGTAATATTCTACTTGTAAAGTTCAAGTCCATTATTTTGTGAAGATAATTAAATTTATATTGGGCCGTAAGAGATATGAACGTTTAAATTTTGATTGTATTTCATTTTGATGACACAATAAAAATATTTATAAATAAGGAATCCTCCATCTGTTTGCCAAAAAATTGGAATTCCAATCGGTTCTTAAAAGTTTATGCATCAAATTTCTTAATACTGTAAAATGATAGGATATAAAAGTTCCAGATTTTACGATTTGACGTAAAATTGCTTAAATTGTGATAAGATTGATTTTATTTCCTCGAACATTAAATTTGGTAAAAAATAAGTAGATGTAGGGTAGGGACACAGCTGATTTACAAGATTTACATAATATGTAAAGATGTCATTTTGTAAAGAAAAAAGGACTGCAAGGAGTAGGAGGGACTGATACTCATAGTTTTAACGAATGAAAACTACTAGCTACATGTTATAAGATGATTTTTAAAAAAAATAATTACTGCTATAAAAAGTCCTCAGTTAAAATAACATTAGTGCAGGAAAAATATGATATGAGATAATTCTTACTTCAAAGGTTGGAGTTAACACCACAAGGACCTACTAAATATGAACAAAAAAACAAAAAAAAACACATGCAACAACCGTTTTTCCTTTTTATTTTTTCACAAAAAAATGACGCCCTTAATATTACGTAGTGATACCTTTAAATAGTCAATCACTTTTAAAATTATCCTAACAGTGTCCCTCATGTAAATTTCTATAATATTTTCCTTTTTTTTTCAAAGTGACACAAGTTCTGAAATAATAAAAAGTTGTACTTAATTATCATTTCACATATTTATCAATTTATGTTCGAGTCAAATTAATGTTCTATTTATAAGCTTACGGAGGAAGTTTGATCTCATTCCTGACCTCGACATACAAAGAGAAACCAATTGAAAGCTTACAAGATATAGTAAAAGGGGATTTATTTGTAACAACTCTTGAAGGGACACTTTATGAATCTCTATTTGAGGTAAATTGGAGATAAGTTAGATTAATGAGTAGATACAAACCCCAAAGTATATTATATTTTTTGTAGGGGTCAGATGTATCAATTTATCAAAAAATCTGGGAAAAGCAATGTTTTAAGGACACGTGTGATGTTAGATGTATTGATCATTTTGAATGTCTCAAAAACATACATTTTGATCCTAAGTATGTTTGTCTGACATTTAAATGTGAATTTTAAGACTTATACCAACTTATATTTTCATAATACAGAATTTCCTACATGATCGATGGAGATAGTTTTCATCAACTTTACCTAAAGAAGTATAACTTGTTCAATGTTTATATGACCAAACTTAAGTTTTATAATTCGGAATTTGCATTTCCCATACACAAAAACTTCCCTGCATTGACATATTTTAATGAAAGGTAGTTATATATAAAAAATAATCACATTTGTACTTAATAGAATGTTAGCTTTCCTTTTGACTAACCTTATTTATAAAACCATTTTAAAATTCATCTTAATTCACTCATATTGTCTTTCAGACTTGCAAAGTTAATTGAAATGGGACTTATTCAACATTGGAAGGTGGAAATGTCTCAAATAAGTCTAAAAGTTGATGAAAATGTAAGTGAAATTGATATGTCCCTCTATAAGCCTAAATCAGGAACTCAAGAATCAATATCATTGGATCATCTACAGGGGGCATTTTTGGTGTTTAGTGTGGGGATGATGGGAAGCTTTTTTATGTTCTTGTTTGAAAAGATATAAATTAAATATTTAATGGGAAAAAAATCCTTGATACATAACCATTTGTTCAATTAATGAAAATAAAAGTTCCATGCAAAATCCTCAAATGTGAATGTTTTTCAAATATTAAATATTGAGAATAGGCAGCTTTAACTTTTAGGAAATCAGGACAGGAATTTTGACTTCTACAGATTGGGTTGCCATACAGCCAAGAAGAACCAAAACTTCTGCAGCAACAATAATGTAGATATAATATATATTAAATAAATGGGATTGAGTGTTCATAATCATTTTTGTTTTCATATTGATCTTAATCAATATAAACTGATACATTTAGAACCTGTATTGTAAACGTGAATTCATCATTTTTGATCAGTATATTCTAATTGAATTAATTGATGCATAGGTTTTGTTTTAGTGGAGATGTGAAAATTCACAAAGTCCTCGGGAGAGTAAATTTGTAGAATATTGTTTATATTTATAATGCAGGAGAACACTTATTTTGTACAAATGAATTCAAACCAAAAAATTAATTTATCTTTAAGTGCAGAATCCAAAAATGATTTTGGTTTTTCTTTCAGTAGTCTTAATTCTGAAATATCTGGAAATATATTATTAATTTGGGACTTGTTGTGGCTTTAGTAGTTTACTAAACCAGCTTGAGAGTATTTTTCTAATCTAATGCAGTAAAAGTGAGCGGTGTAAAGAAGAATGTAGATGATAGAATGGTATCTCTGGAAGTAACGTGCAGACAAAAAAAAAATTAATAAGATTATCAGCAGTCCCGGATACTGGGGCTGAAATAACTGTTGTCTGTATTGATAATCTGAAGAGTATGGGATTATGGTCCAAAATGCTAGAGAACACTGTTAAAGAATAATTATCAAGTCTCGAAGGGTCGAAGTTGATAATTATGGGAAAATACAACTAACATTTTTGTTAAATAATATGCGAGTAGGAGAAACTGTTATTGTACGTAAAAATGTTACTGAAGTTAATTTTGTTAAGAAGAGTTTGCAGAGAGCTTCGGTTAATTCCAAGGGATTTACCCAATCAGATTCGAATAGTAACATTAAAAAATGAAATGAATGGAGATGTGAAATAAATTAAAAAGTGACTCACGAGGGAATTCGATGATGTTTTTTTTTAATGGACAAAAGTTAGAACCAATAAAAATATTGCTAAAGGATGGTTACATACCTCATTCGGAAAGACCCATACCATTTGCCTAAAGAGGTGAAGTAAAGAATGAAATTGATCACTTGGAGAAAATGGGAGTGATAAGTAAAGTAGGGGACAAGGCTATTGAATGGTCTCACCCATTAGTAGTAGTTCCAAAACCAAATGGGGAAGTTAGAATTTGCCTTGATCAAGTTTATTGACCAATTCATCAAATGAGGACTCCAAAAGATGTTGTTTTGAGTTTACTCACAAATGGCAGATTTTTACGACAATGGATGCAAAACAAGGCTATTGGCAAATGGAATTAGCAGATAAATAAAGAAATAAGACGTGTTTTACGAGTTCTTGGGGTAGATATGTTTTTAATAGAGCACCAATAGGTTTTGTTGCGACTGGAGATGCATATTCCCTAGGTGGAGATGAAATTTTGGATAATTTACCAGACACATTTCTAGTGGTTGATGATGTTTTAACAGTATCAAGGAATTTGGACGATCATATTTGTAAAGTTAGAAGGATTTGGGAAAAATACCGAGAAATGAAAATTACTTTAAATCCTGATAAATTTATATTTGCTCAACCAAAAGTAAAATTTGTGAGTATTACATATCTAAAGAAGGCAATAAAGTTGATCCTCATAAATTGTGTGCAATAAGTAAATTTCCAAATCCAAAAAATAGGAGGATCTTAGGATTTTCTTAGGCTTAGTCAATCAACTGAGTCCATTTTATCAAAGATAAGTGAAAAAGTAGGACCTCTAAAGGAATTATTATCATCAAAAGTTGAACTTAAATGGACTACTAACCATACCTTATCCATGGATAAATTGAAATTAATGTTGACTTCACCACCCGTATTAGCACCATTCAATCCGATATTAGAAACGTGCGTTGAGACAGATACATAAAAAAACTGAATGGTTTAAGATATGTGTTACGTCAAGAGCATAAAGAGAGATGTAAGTTTATACAATGTGGATCTCGATTTTTGTCTAGTGCAGAGACAAGATATGCCATGATTGAATTGGAGTGCTTAGGAATTTTGTGCGTAAATAAGTAGTGCCATATATTTTTGGAAGGATTACCTACATTTACAGTTATAACTGATCATAAACCTCTTATCCCTATTTTAAATAATTACACTATAGATATGGTTGAAAATGCGAGATTGATCCGGTATAAACTTAAGTTCTCCATATATCAATTTAGGGTAGAATGGAGGGAAGGAGCAGATCATGATATCCCGGATGCATTATCAAGGGTACATGTGTGATCTCCAGAAGTGAATGAAAATATTGAATAAGAAGTTGGTTATCATAGAGACGAAGTAATACGGATTGCAATGAATAGAATGAGTCAATCAGAAGAAGAAGACAAAATAGTTGATTCATTAGTACAAGATATTCGTGAGCAGTCTTTAAGAGATCAAAAGTATATCGACCTAGTAAATACAATTGAAAATAATGTAATTAGAGATGGAGTGAAACCTTACATGAAAGTTTTACCTGAATTGAGTACTGTCAATTTTAGCCTAACTTTTCTTATAACTATATATCTTTGTAGTATTTCGGTGAAGAAAAAAAATCAGTCGCTAAATTCTTTTTTTTAAATCTGGCGTTTATATTATTGGAAGTAAATCACTTTATATTAACAATTTTATAAAATATATAACTTGGGGCATGATTTGAATTATTTATACGTTCCAATTAATTTGTATTCAACTTTCAATGTCCAAGATGGATAAAGGTGGTAGTATCAAAAAATAGTTTCAACTTTGAAAGATATCACCATCCTGGACTTTAAAAATATAATAATTATCTTTTACTTTGTCTAAGAAACCATATTATACACATAAAACTCTCCAAATCCAAATACATATGTCCTCTGTCAATAGAACCCTTCGGTTATTTTGATAGTACCAATGATTTTCACAATTCTGTTTGAATTATTTGAAAAGGCTGAGAGACTGGCTAGGAAATATTAAAGATATCTCTAGGATCGCGAGTGGAAAACTGGCCTGGAGAAAATTGCCATGGAGGAAAATTGCCCATATTTTGTTCAAACTTCATGATGAATAATAACACATTATAAATTCGCTAAATATTATTTATGACAAATGCATTCAGTCAACAAAATCATTTCATTTTTACAAAATTTTAAATTTTATATTCAATTTTAGTAGTACTTGATAAGCTGATCACAAATCTGCAATGGTTTTTTTGTATCAAATCTGGTTTTTGAAATTTTGAGTGTTTTAAGCCCTTTTATAGGTTTGGGCTAACTTTCGAGTATGAAAAAGGCAAATAATTAACATAAAAGTGATGCTTATCTTCTGTTGTATAGTTCAATATTCATCATAAAAATCCCAACGAACATCCAATGTAAAGTGAAGCTATTTACTTAATTGTTTAATCAACCTCATATTAATTTTTTCCTAAAGAAAATCATAGTATAATTATAGGCAATTTTCCACAGATTGCCCTTTCTACTGATGGACCCTTTTCTGTCTGTAACCTTCCTAGAATAATTAAATATAGCTATATTACTGCGACTTCATCAGTAAAGACAAATATTTTTTTTTTCTTTTTGTTTTTATTATATCCGAATTGGGACTTTATGTAAAAAAATGTGAAACGTCCATGTATAAAGTAATCACTAGCACGTGAAATATGACTAGTAATACTGAGGATTTGTTGCATATTTATTATTGTAGGTCTTTGTTGGACTCAGAGAATAATTAAGGATCGTCATCGGAGTAATTCTTACATATGTCATTGTTTATTTCCATTTCTCCATTGTCACAACTTATTGTAGCTGATCTAATGAAATGTCAGGACAGTTAAGCACCTATCCTCGATAAACTACTGCAAATTGTCTGCATTATTATGTTGATTTTTGTTTTGTTTTTTTAAATCACTGGTGATTTGCTTACAAGTTACGGGTAAGAAAGAGGGTTTATTAATTTCGAAAACCATATTAAAAAGTTAGTCGTAAAGAGACTGTCAAGCTTTTGGATGTCAATTCTCTGAATGGAGGGCGAGCTATTGAAGATAAGAACCTTTTAAAAAGCAATAAATAAATTCAAATTGTTTTTTCCTGGCTCTTATCAACATCACATTGCAAGTGAAGTAAGCTAGTTCGTTAATCAATTTTTGGATAGATTAGCTCATTTTCTGATAATAATTTTTCCTTGACCTATCATTGAAGGATTTGGATTAGGAATGACATAAATTTTTTAATAGTGACTGAATAAAAAGTTTCGAAAGTTATGGGTCTAATAGATCGTCGTGCTTGGAGTTCACTATTCGATGCGTCCCATATTATTAATGACAACTTTTGTTTTGTGTGTTCTCATTCCGAGGGCTTAAATTTGCCTGAAGTAGTCCTCTTTTTTTGCATTTGATATGAATCTAATAAGAGTTTTATTGTCTCAAATAAAAAATTCAGGTTTAATAGGGAAGAAAATGCTGGAATAAAATATCAAAAAACACTCATACCCAAAAAGAAGCTTGACTGTCAAAAAAAAAAAAAAAAAAAAATGTGGATAGTACATTAAATAAATGGTACTGAATGTTCATATAAATTAACATTTTTGTTTCTTTATAGATCTTATAAATACCAACGACCAAAACCTCACTGGTACTCATCGTATTTCATGAGCAAAAGCTCTAGTTTTTACTTTATACTTCGATATTCCCTTTGCAAGAATTGAATAATAATATTAACAGCTCTGAAAAATAAAAAAACTCTTTTTCAATTGTTAACTAGAAAAAGCTGTTCCCATTTTCTAATACAGAAGGTACCTCTTATTCAAACTAGACATTCCTAAAAAGTATGAGTGTTAGTCCAATGAGGAAGTTTCAATCTTCAAAGGATGATTGACCTCTGTAATTTCGTAAATGTTCATAATAATGCTCTATAAGTTAAGAGCTATTCCCTGGCTCGCTGGGAAGTCAATTGAAGAAGAAGAGTCCTGGCTCAATAATTTATTTCATAGGATATATTTACCCTCAATCCAATCACTTAAATCTCTTGTAGAGGAGGGTTATCTCTGCTATCAAGAATACTGCTCAAATTTATCAGCAATTCTAAAAGACCTTTCAAAACATCCAGATACTAAGTGCTGAGCTACTATTTCTTTATACCCGGTCTAAAATTGAGTTATACTGTGAACAAATTTTATAAATGATCACTAAACGGAATTACGTCCATCTTTAGCGGCATTACATATAGTTATTTGGATTGGAACACCGTCATTTTCACCCACCTCCACCAATGATGTGGGTGCAACAGAACTGTAAAAAGTAGTTTTATTTTAAAAAACTTCGTGGAAACAAGAAAAGAATTATTTTCTTTCACAATTTGAGAACGACTCAATATTCAACTGTGGGAAATTTTTTATCCACTTAAGAAAGACGCAGACAATCACATAATACCCATTCCATGGCATTTGAAAATGTGTTTTTTGCATTGTATTATAACGAGGAAGCTGACAAAATAAATATTAGGCTTACCCATATCGGGGAAGAAGAAAATAATGGGTTCAATTTCTAAATTCAAAGATGGAAAGCGATTGACATCGCAATTTCAAATATCTTCAGGATGTACATTGCTCCAAGGAAGAACTGTAGATTTTTTAAAAACACAGTTATTCATCCTTTTGCGAACTGCCCTTCACTCCGTATACTAAAAAAACTATATTGTTTAACATAGGTGGAAAGAGTAATAAATTAGTTACTCTTATGCTTTTATTCTGGCTTACTTCAAATATTCCAAACGCTCCAACAAAAACTCGAGCCATAGAGTTAGCTCTCTCGATCAGTAGAAGTAGGATAGCAGAGAAGCTGAAAAAATGAAGAAGATAAAGCTAGAAGAGATAGAAACAAAAAGAGAGAAGAAGAAAAGAGATAGAAACAAAGAGACAGAGAAAGAAAAAGTATTTCCTCAGAAGACACCCTTGAATGTCCTTTTTTTGGAATTCCTCACTCACTACGGGTATGCTATGAGTCACCTTATGTCCATGAAGTTTGAAAATATTTATTTATACAGTTTGAGACATGAGGCAAATTTAAAAGAAAAATTGTACGACTCTTCCTCCGCTACCAATATTTTCAATTCTGCCCTGTATCAAAGAATAATTGGCGACGAAAATGTTTTTCCAATTCAAGATCAGGAATGCAAATCGGGGCACAAGTTCCAGGACTTATTCACCAAGATTTCGAGCAAAATTTTCAATGTTAACAAAGGAGGAAGAGGATGCCCTTGCTTAAAGAAGGGAACACTGTTGGTCATTTCTAATCATTTGGCATATAATTGTCTTGAAAATAAAAATAAATGAGCATAGATAGAAGGATGTAAAACCATTAACAACTATCTTCAGGAAGAAGGCGTTAATTCAGTCTGGTTCAGAGAAGAAAGAACAATGGAGAACAATTACATTACGGATTTTTTAGTAGAAAATAGACACTCAGTGTGACACAGGGAGTAAGAAATCATATCAAGAGAACTCACATGCACAATATTCATTTTGACTTGATTGACCATGTTAAAGGAAGAATATATGTCATCCTCATCTCAGATGTATGAACCTTCATTATTAAATATCGCACCAATTCCATTGTCATCAGAACCCACTCTCTTCTTCCAAACAATTTGAGTACAGAAGTTACATATTAGAGTGAGAAAGCTTTGATAGTTGCTCAATCTCATTTTTAATCTTCTTTTGTCGAATAAGTGGCACAACATTCCTTTTATATTCTTTTAAAGCTGAGGACATTTTGTCGATATGGAAACCGTTTACAATATTTTAACAAGACAAGTTTTATAATTTACTACTTTCTCTTCATTAGGCTTCATTTTATACTCTCATCATAGGATATAGCTATTCACAAGGTCAGAGCCAGAATTTCTTATAAATTTCTAGGTGATATCAATATTGTTTGTGTGGTGGGAAAAGCTAAATTGGTCAATCTAATCAATTGTGTAAAGTATTTAATATGTTAAGATAAAGTCACTATTGGTGAAACTGTAACATCCTCTAGAGCTTTGACTTTTATTAAGGACATTTTTTTTTGTTACAGAAATTAGAAGTGGATAAGGATCAGATAAACTAAGCTATTCGAAACTTAAGTGTTTACAGTATATTTGTAAGAGAAGAATACCCGATCTAGAATATTATCCCAAGAATGAGATGCTTCATTTATTTTTTGTTCAAGACACAGATCTTGAAAGATTTCAATATACATCGTACATAAAGGGAAAACAAATACGAACGATACCAATAATATTGTGTCGGTACAAGTTACAAAATTTAAGAAGTGTCTGCAAGATTTTTGATTTGCGGGTGGGGACTCAAGATTTCAATCATTGTAGCTTGTTTTGAGTTGATCGTTTATTATTAAATACATTATTTTTTACTGCTTCAACTATTGATTGATCCTTTTATGTTGATGTATTAAAGTTATTTACGATTTAGAGAATTAGAAACCAAAACTTGCAGTACCATTACTAAATAGGAAAAACGTGATTTTTTTATGGAATCAAGAGAAAACAACTCAAAAGCAATTTGGGATATGTTGGAATACTATATTAAGATTTTTTTTTCTCCCCTATTAATTTATCACAAGTTAACTATTGTATAAAAACATATTTTTATAAATGTGACAGTTCATTCATCAGTCAGTTCAGAGAAATAGTGCCTCACAGATGGTGCCAATCGGAATCTTTTAGTCTAATTAAAAGTCCATAACTGTACACTCAAAATGTAAAATATAAGTGACCCGCATTCCTGACTATTAATAACTTAGCTAGACACAGAGAGGAGATTGCACAAATGTGGTCTTTTTTGCTGTATATCCGACATTTTTACACTTATGGACAAGAGATAAAAACCAAAATTATTTATTTTTATTTTAGCCCCCTTTTGGCTACGTAATGAAACCGTTCAATTAAAGGTAAGGAGATAAAATTGTAATTAAATTATACTTTAAGTTTTAAGTCCCCACTCTGTACTCATATGCACATATATTTTCACAGTTTAAAAAAGAATATTTTTGTAAATTGGATTATTATACAAATAAACAAGGTTCGATAAAAAAAACTCGTTATTTTCTCATCTTGATTATAATTTCGACTTGATTCTCAATTATTTTTTTCTTATGTTGGTACACATGTATATAACTTTAGTACTTTGTTGCCTTTTTTATGGACAGAAAGGGTTACGGTTAAGTTCAAAGAGAGTAGGGTGTAGCTAAGCTCTAAGGTACTCAATACTTATGTTACAGCGAATTTGCTCAGATGAGGGTTGATAACTCCAAAGTAGGGTATACTTAACAACATTAAGATATTAAATACTGAGGTTAAGTTAAAACAGAGTAGAGTATAGCTCAAGGTACCCTACAATTAATTTTTTTTATAGAAAAATCGATTGTATAACCAATGAGTGAAGTGACATGTCTTCTGAAGGAGTAAATTTTACATTATAAAGAGGATAAAA
Source organism: Lepeophtheirus salmonis (assembly GCF_016086655.4). Lineage (NCBI taxonomy): Eukaryota > Metazoa > Arthropoda > Copepoda > Siphonostomatoida > Caligidae > Lepeophtheirus > Lepeophtheirus salmonis. The sequence continues at coordinate 27,771,365 of NC_052143.2, forward strand.
AGTAAAGTGTGGCAGGGTAAAGACAACAAGGTTCTTCGAATATCGCAGATTTTGATGAAATTGACATTCCTGGGGGTGGCGGGGTCATGGGGATCTGAACTTAACTTTCGGTGTGCTTTGCGATTTTTACTATTGAAAAAGAAACAGAAAGAAAAATCCAATCAGGAAAAAATTCTCTAAAACTTTAGAGAATTTGTTTATTTTTCTAAATTTAACATTATGTAATAACATCACTAATTAAGAAGAAAAAACAACCTGTTTAAAAATAATTTATAATCGAATGAGAATTGAATTTGGAATTGGAATGTTATTATGCATCTTCGACATTATCAAGCAAGATCTCAGCATTAAGAATAATAAGTTTACTGTATTAGTTACTCATAGTTTTTATTTGATGAGTGTAGTATATATATTTTTTTGTTTTCTCGAACTAAGTGTATACTCTTCACTAATTTCTTTTAGTTTTAACGTATTTTATTTTTCATCCAATATTTTACGGGGTCATATAATAAATTTAAAAAAATAATTTACCACTAATATTTTCGTAATGATCGAAATCAAGGAGTAGCTATTGTAAATTTCCAAAAAAAGAGAATTTTAGGAAATAGAACGACTTCCCAAAAATGAGTTTGTAAGATTTTGAAACGGTTTAAGGAGAACTCTAGGACAAAAGAAATAAAAAAGAAGACAAAGAAGAAGTCCAGAAACGATAAAAGCTTTCCAGATGATTATTTTCTGAAATTCAAAAAAAATTATGAAAATATGGCTAAAAAAATAAATATGTCTCAAGATTCCATGTTCGACATTATCAAGCAAGATCTCAGTATTAAGAATAATAATTGTACTATATTAGTTACTCATAGTGAGAAAAAAAGAAACTTATTAGCCAAGAAAAAATAGTTTATGTTTAAAGAAACAAAATAAAATTTACAAAAATCTGAATGGCTAAAAATATGTTAAATCATTTCAAAAATGATATTTTCAAACACTACAAAATTGTAATCCTCTTCATATTTTGCTTACAAAAGAGAACATTTAACTAAGTTTTGTCTTTATTTGAAGACACATCTTAAAGGCTATCAACCTCATGAAAACACTTTTACCAAGCAAATACCTATATATTGCATTGCATTAATTAACAAGAGTTTAATAAAAACAAAATACTTTTAAAAAGTTGTTTGTGCAATTTTTTATTATATAAACATAATTTAGTTAATTAGTTTTTATTCCTTACTTATACTTCTGTTTAATTAACGAAATTTATATAATTTAGGAGTCTTGTGATAAAGAACAATGGTTTTGAAATCTTCAATCCATGCAATTTCTATTATAGATCAACCCTTACATTTATAACTTTTACATTCACAAAAAAAATATGTAAATTAAATTTCTTAAATAGTTATTAAGATTTTATTGTTGTACAAGAAACACAAGCAAAATATAATTCATAATTGTCATAATACGTGAGTACAAAATCCATTATATAAGACTTGAATTTTTGAATTTATATCTACAGATTTAATTATATGAATTTAAAATTAACGCCTAAAATAGAGCAAAAAAGATGTTAAAAAAAAGAACATATGACCCCGATTGCACCAACTTGACTTAATTTTGGGTCAGCTTAAACGCAATGATATTATAATTCTATTTATGCAAGTTTAGTTGGTGTAATTAAGCCGCTATCAGTTATGGGTAAAACTCATGTTCCTCCGTTATATTATTAAATAAAAAAATAATAATAATTTGGAAATCCTGACAGTTTGAAATTTTTTTTGAGAGGAAAACAGTTAATCCGTCATGTCGTTGAATTACATCAGCTTTAAGCAGCCGTGAGATGAAGGAAATAAACACAAATCTGACACCTTATATAGAAAAAACATATTAGTTGGAATTACTCCGATGTCCATCCTCAATTCTACTCTGTGTCCAACTAAGACTTGTGACAAAACAATTAATATCTGAAATAAATGATAAGAACAAAAAAAAGTTATAAATAACTTCTATTAAAATAAAAACTAAGGAGTAAAAAATTGAATAGTGGCGATTATAATGATGATTTATTTCATAAGAAATATTGATAATGTTAATCAACTTTTTTTTTTTTAAATTCGCTTGATTAATTGCATTGCACAATATTATTATTAATATTGAATAAATTAACTACAATCTAATCTTATTTCAAATAATAAACCTATCAATGAATTAAAAACATAAGAATATCCCAAATTGTATCTCTCCCGTACGCCTTCTCATCCTTTAAGTTACTCCAATATATGAATCATGGTTAAATCTTCCTCCGGGTTTTAAATATAGTTATGTATTGAATGGCTAGTCTCTCCATGTCCAAGCCGCTTTAACACAGATATCATTTTAACATTTCGTGGTCAACCACAATCTAAGTTTTGTGGGTAACTTAACAGGTCACTAGACGTCCAAATTGAATTCCACCCGATCGTTCAAGTCTTTTCCATTGAACAATTTCATTTAAATTCAATATTTATTTAAATAACAAAAATACTTTTCTCAGGCTTACTTTAAAGAAAATTTGTTGGGTCGTCGACCTTTAGGACGATGGCTATTGACACAAGATGTGTCAAATCTTTCCATAGACGTCAATTATTTGTATCCATGATCAGCCAAAGGGTGTACAAATAGTCTTCATCTATAGTACGGAGCTCTACTTCTTGTCCCTTTAGTCTAAGACGGAGATGCCAATCTGAGAACTTTTTTTCCCCTGCTTTTGATGACATTGAAAGAAGTCATACCGTCGCATTAGGAGGGAAATTGCTTAGAGAAATTTTTTATATATTTCATAAAAATATCTTCCGATGCCCATTATTGGAGTGTCTGGAGTTGTTGTGAATGATATTATACTTTGTAATTTTAAATCTAAATAACTTTTTTTTCTATGTGTTATTATAATTTCAAAAAATTGCCAAAAACTTCATAACACCTTATTTTGAAAACTCTAAATAATACACAAAAAAAATCAAATTTTAAATCAACGCAAAAAAATATATTTAGAAAAATACTGAAATATTCGTGATAAGAAAAAAAAAAGTTTAATTTTGCTGACCTGTGTAATTAATATAGAATCACAGAAACTCAGATTAGAATTGAAGACTGACATCAGAGTAAATCAATTATATGTAAGGGTGGAGTTTATTTTTAAAATTTGAGAAATGTGTAGCTGCGAGGGCTGTAAATTTTTCCTTTTAGACTTAAGACATCGAATACGAGTTTTTAAAAGTTTTATAAAATATTTAAAGGTAGCTGAATAGCTCCAAAGTATTGAAATTTTATGATTTTTTTAAAAAATGATTATTTTTACCTAAATATCATCTGAAAACTTCGTGGTAGAACAAACCTAATAATTAAATAAATTTAGCAATTAAATTTGCTATTGGAAGTATCTTACAGTTTTTTCACTAACGTTTTGTGGTAATTGGTTAAAAAGAGCAAAGACTACCATAACTTCCATTTTTTGTTGTATGTCCATCTGATGCTTGTTAAAAGAAATTATATTTATATTAGCAACTTATGTGGCCCAAATTCTTAGCAATTGTTAATTTATTACTCGAAATAGAAAAATCAGGTTAAGTCCCTTGACCTTTTTTCGACGTTTTATTGACCTTTTTCCAATAAAAAGACTCTATAAGGTAAATTTATTTAATAATTCGTAATTGATTATTAAGAAATATGTATACATAATTTATGAACACTGCTATTTAGTTCAAATTTTCATAAAGAAAAATACGTGATCAAATTCAAGGCATGTGCTTTGACACAAAAAATTCCAATACAGGTAGTTACTGCTAGAACATGTGTTCTTCTTCTTCAAAAAAAAAAACCTTTACCATATCGTCTGTAGACACCATATTATCGAATTAATAATAAGCACAGCATTCCAGTCATGTTTTGGATCTACATCTTATCCTAATGTTCAAAGGTTTTAAAAACTAAGAAAAATGGTCATCCATTAATATATATATATATATATGTATGAATGATACTACAATTGAAGATCGTGAAATAGCTAGTCTTGTGGAATATGTGGACAAGAGGCCCTTTATTATGCGAAGAAATATATGGAAACAAATCTTCCTTGACACAACTATCAATAATTCTTTACCCTGATAATTATACTCCTTGGTGATGTGCATCCACGAGGTGTAAAATTTATATCTGCTGGTTTCTATACACTATGCCCGATGTCTATCAAAAGTTTTATACTTCCTAAAAATTTGGATGTTTTGATCACAATTCAAATTGACAGACAAAGAGGAGTGAGGATTGCACAATATTTGTGTGTTTATAGTGAAGTGTATCTCTGAGCCTGGATTTCTGCTCCTCAATCCTTAAGTTAACCTAATAATGACTTGAATTTACTAAATCCCTGCATAAATATTCCTGCATTAATTCAGACATATCAAATCTCAACATCAAAAAAGTTATTAAAGAACTTATGGTAATTGTCCGAGGAACTTGTTGGATTTGACAGTGAATTAAGTTCAGAATCAAGAAGAAGTATAATAAACTCCCTACAAAATTTGAGTAGTGAAACTCGAGCAAGGCCATTCTTTACTCTCAAATGAATTAAAATATAAAAACTTTGAAAGATTTCGTTACAAAAAAGTCAAAGAAACTGTTTCAAAGTCAGCACTTCCAATAATTTTTTTTGAGACGATCCTGACTTATGGAATGATCGAGATGACTAACGACAAGTTTACTCATTCACTTAAAAATTAGTTATGATCCTGCTGATTGTGGAGTCAGTCTCATTAAAGAATATCGTGGTTTATTAACTAATGAATCGCAGCTCCAATTCTTCCTCCAAGTGGTCGAAGATCATGGAAGCTTATATACACGTGATTTAAGCGATAATAATCTATTAAAATTTTAAGTTAAAACCTATGTGTTATATAGAAATTACTAGAACCTTATGACGGTATATTTAGGTTATAAAGTGTTTTTTATCGAAAAAAAGTCAAAAAAGGTCATTTTTTTTTTGTAATTTAACTATTTGTGTCTAATTTAAGTAGTAAATTGACCGTAGCTAATGATTTTGGAAAAATAAATTGTAAATATGGATATTTCTGTTAGAGTAGATAGACATATAGCAAAAAATGGAAGTAATGGGAATCTTGCGCTTACTAACCAATTACAAACAAACATTAGCAAAAAAATTATTAAATATTTTTATGTTTAACTAAGTTTCTTGTTTTATAAAGTTTGTTGCAACATTAAAATGTTTAGTAGATATTCAGGTCAAAACACTTATTTTTTTAAATCGTAAAATTTTAAAACATTGGACCTGTTGAGCTACCTTTAAATATTTTTCAAACCCGTTCAAACTTTATATACGATGTCTTTCGCCTAAAAGAAAAAAAATGCGACCTTAGCTACTTAACATTTCGTAAATTTAAAAAATAAGGTACACCATAGTTTATTTGCTATATATGAAGTGGATTTGTTTTTATTTCCTTCATCTCATAGCTGCTTGCAGCTAATTAATTTGAGCGTCATAACAGCTAAGCTGCTCTAATTCCAAACATTCTTCCAATTATTGAGGTGACCTTGTTAATTTTTGGTATTTTTATCAGCCCAGCGTTTTATATTATTTAAATATCTGCTGATCTCGATAACCACATCACTAAATCATGGTGTGGATAGAGGTTAAAAAAAAAAGTTGATTATTTTTTTAGTAAACTCTTTGGGTTTTCTCCCCCTCTCTAACAAAAATAGTAAGGAGAAAACCTGAGAGAAAATGGATTTGATAGAGTTATATATAAAAAAGAAGAAGAAGCGTGTAATACCTTTTTTTTTTCTCTGCTATTTTTTAAGAATCGAAATAAACCAAATATTTATTTTGATATTCATTCTCATAATAAGCCTGTTATAGCCTATTATAACATGTGCTAGGAAAAAAAAATATTCAAACATAGGAATAAATAAAACTGTAAGACTTCGTATTCAATTTATAAAAGAAATGAAAAGTGGAGTGATCCTCATCGGTTTCTCATGGGATTGTTGTTAGTTGAAAAATTGTAAGTTTATCTACACCATTATCCATCCTTTCAGCTTAATTCTTGAGATTGTGCAAAAAGAAAATTGGTATCACAAAAATCCTTCAATTTTTAATTTAATTTAGTAAATTACAATACTTTATGTATTTATATGTACATAAAGAATTTTCAAAAAATTGTAGCTAAACAATATCTTTCATCATTTTATATTCATTTTTTTCTGTTTGAAAAGTTCATGGAATAAATAAGGTAATTTATTTTTCGTAATAAAAAACTGTTTCAAAGATTTTTACCATTAAACATACATAAAAAAAGAAATGTCAATGTTTGCTAGGGATATAAATATATACATACAGACTATAAAACTAAGTATGTTTGAGTGGGAATTCATGTAGCAATACATATTGATTTAATCTATAACATGTAACTTTTATTATAACCCTCTGTTAGTGATCTATTTTAAATCCCGTTTAGGAACAGAGCACAAATTTGAGTCCTTATGTAGATTAAATAAATAGGCTTCATATAACAAAAAATCTAAAAGAGAAAAAATGACCATAGGTGGAGGTTTACGCTCTAAGGATTTCCAATTCTAGTTTTAATAGAAATTTATCCACTATTGCTCCTCAAATAAGATGTTACATATTATTATATACAAACATTAAGAGTTTAAACTTTTATTGTTATAAGAAATATTTATTTTTTTATACCTAGAAAAGATTTATGAAGTAAAAAAATTAAGTTTTTACATTGTTTTAAAAACCTTTTTTTGTGTTAATTTTTGGAATAAACTTTTATGTTTTCTTGGGCAACTCTATTTAATTTTTACACACCCAACAAAAAAAAAACACTTCAAATATTGTTGTAGGACCTCCATATACTTTTTAAGCCATTGCCAACAAAAAATATATATATGGGTACATATTAAGTTAAAAAATCGCATATTATAAATTCATATATTCATAAATATTTATACATTTTTTCAAATTTTGATTTTATAAACATAGTAGTTTGATCAAAGTACTATAGGCAAAAAATGAAGCTACTTATTCATTATAAAGATAACAGTAATATATATATAATAAATAGAATACTTATGATCAGAGATTGGAAAATTTTCTAAATCTTTGGGAAGTTAAATCAAAAAAAGGAAAATATATGTTGGTAATTTTGAATTACCACATATCTAGTGAAAAATATGACTAAATAAAATATAGTGCTCTTTACTTGTTTATACATTTGAATTTTCAAAATAGGGAGAAATAATTAATAAGAGCACTACTATTTTTAAGATTACCAACATAACCTTTTTTAAATGTATGCTCTCAATGATATCACAATGAAACCAACATTTATTATTGTTATTTAAACCGTAAAACACAAAAATGACAATAAATACCTTCAACCCACATAGATTTATTCTTTAAAGTCATAAAAATCTTCCTGCATTTGAAAGGTAATTTATGTAATAAGTTATCCGGAATAAAGTTCCTACGAAATATTTTTAATCATATAAACATCTTATAAAAGGGAGGATCTTATTTGAAACAGAGGTTATGTTTTGGCCTCTGTTAGTCTGATTATATATAATTACAGTAAATGATCATTAAATTTTGATAGGGCTAGGGAGTACAAAACGTTATAAATACATACTCGGCCTTCAGAAATTATTGAGGTAAAGAGCTCAAATAGGTGTCCATATGTAGGTTTAAAAATGCTTCATATAGTAAAAATTTCAAGTTCAGGATTAAAGTCACACAAAATGTCAATAACGCATAATCGACCATGACTTTAGAACAAATAAGGACACAGAGCTGAAATTATCTCTTGCACAAAGAAATAGTGCTGACTGAGTATGCGGACACAACAATACAACTACTACAACAAAGGAATATTAACATTATTTGTAAAAGAAAACTGTTATTATTATAAGTAATTTTGGGTGTAAAAAAATATTGTTGAAAATTAATTTTACGGGATTTTGTTTACAAGAAATGGGAGACTGGGTGTCTAGTTTAAGGCACAGTTATTTTTAAATAAGCAAACAAACAAACACGGACCAAGGAAAAAGGTCGGCCGTTGTCAAAATGATTCCGGCGGACACACGCCTCCTGCGATCGCCAAGACGCTATGAAGCCAGGTCGACGATTTACAGGATCTACGATAAGTGGAAGGTAACCAGCCAGTATGAATGGAAGTCTTACAAGCCAAAAAACGACAAGAAGAGGAATTCTACGTTCCTGGAGGGCCTCAAACCATCGATTTAGGCGAACCCGACAAAAAACAGCGGAGTGAACACGTGAACAGCCCAGAGGGTGGTAAAATTCTACCTGTAGTTGACCTCCTCCAATTACCTGAAGAGGCACATCTTGATCTAGAAGATGAAAGACGTCTGGTTAACCAGGAGCTGCAAATTATTGACCTTCCTCATGGATAAGCGTCATCTTCCAACTTTCTTTAGAGACAAGAAGAAGTGGACTGTAAATATGGTGTAAAACAGTCAAAACGACTTCTTTTAGAGACAAGAAGAAGTGGACTGTAAATATGGTGTAAAACAGTCAAAACGACTTCTTTTAGGTGGACTGTAAAACAGTCAAAACGACTTCTTCTTAGCTGACATGAAGCAAAAGGTCCCCATGGTCTACATAATAAAGTTTCTGTTCTCGGTCATGACGTTGGGTCAGGTCCAACGGGACGGTGATACCGCCGATCTTCTTCAACCAAAAAACGTGGCTCGGCGCTGACAAAGTCTGCGAGGTGCTGAAGGACAAAGTCATCACGGGGATGAAAGCCAACAATGGAGGGAACCTTCCAGCAGGACTCATCCTCCGGTCAAGGACTTTCGACTTGCTCCAGAAGGAAAACGTGGACTTCTGTTGCTTGGCCCTCTAACTCTCCCGATTTGAACCCTATAAACTACGTCTTTTTGGGGGAGTTAGTGAAGCAAGTCTGCTCGAAGCCCCACAAAAGTTTGGCAAACCTTATGAATCGATCGTGAAGTACTGGTTCAAGGTAAATCCCGCACACGTCGTCTTGGATTGCTTCTCCTACCAGAACCACCTCGATAAGGTCATAGCAGCCAACGGAGGGCAGATCACATAATATTTTTTTCAATCGATGCATGAACAACTTTTGTACAAAACATTTCTGTAAAAATGAAATTTTAGGAGTTATAGCCCAATAGAAAAGTTCCCAATTTACCTGTGCATCCCTGTATTAAAGTATGAATGCAATATATATTAAACTTCATTATATTCAACATTGATTATTTTTGACTTTAACATAAACAAAAAGGGATATTTCATTTTTGAAAAATAACTATTAGTTCAGGTTTCCTCTCTACCAAGTAATGGGGACTATATGTATAGTTTTAAATTTAACTTTTAATTTTCTTATGGAATAAAAAAGCTCTAAAGGTCAAATTTATGTTAAAGAAGATTTTCATGACCATTTCCATATTCTACAATTTAAATAACAATTATAAATGTGGCTTTCAGCCAACGGGTGTTGAAAGACTTGAATTTTGTTGCATTAGGTACTTAATTCAAACTGATCTTAATTTGTTCAAAAGTGATGGTCGATTATTTATTTTTGATATTTTATGAGACTTTGACCATGGATATTTTGAAATATGAAACATGAATTCTAACTATATTTAAAAACGGATGTGGTATCAATTTTTGGGCTTTGAATGTAGAACACTCTTAAAATCACATTTATCTAAAAAAAATAAAAATTACTAGATTATAAGGTTTAGAAAAGCAAAAGCAGCAGAGGTTTTTTTTTTACCATAACATTGCATTTGAGTAAACGCCATTTAAAAGGTGAGTGCTGTTATTTTCTTTCTTGAAACCTTATAATTAGTGATGAAAATCACTTTTTTGTGTATCATGGGCATGTTAAATAAAAAGAAACCAAAAATCAACATGGTAACCCTGACAATTTGAAGAATATTTTGGAGAAGAGTAAAAATAACGCTCATGACGTTTCATTAGATTAGCTACACTCAGCTGTGACAATGAAGGAGGGGAGAAGGAAATAAACGAAGAAATTATCAATAATTACTTCGATGTCGATCCTCGATTCTACTGTGAGTCCAACAAGGATTAAAATTTATAACTTTGCGATAAATCCTCAAGGTTATTTTATGAGACAACACGAATGTGAAATCATTTTTTGAATATAATTGAATATATTTATGAGAAAATGTTCACTTCTCGGGCAAGCTACAAAATTCACAGTATTTATATGACTGCTTATCTATATTATTATTTAATTTATAAGTAGTGAATTTCTTTTTATAGTAATTGATTTATATTCAAAATCTGATTGTACATTATCATGTGCTCATAAAAAACGGAGATTATACTTGAAGATTTATTGCTGATTTATAATTTTTAGTCCTTGTTGGACTCCTAATGGAATTGAAGATCGACATCGGAGTAATTATTGTTAATGTCTTGTGTATTTCCTCCCCCCCCCCCTTTCTTCCTTGTCACAGTTGATTTTAGTTGATCTAATGAGACGTCAAGAGTACCATTCTGTCTCCCCTCTCAAACATTCTTCAAATTGTCAGGGTATTGATTTTCGTTTTTTTAACATGTCTACTATATACACAATTTTTATCACTGTACATTAACAAAAAGCAGAGAAAAAAATATTAGTTACTTACGGTCCTTATTTTTGTTTTTAATAAAGCTGAAGTGTTCAGAATTAATTTGAATTTCTTGATGTCCCAAACAACAACGGACTAACCTTTAGTTTATGTTATAAATAAGTTGTAACCTTTTGTTACTACATTAGACACAGACTACACACATTTCCCGTTTTATAAGGAAATTTTATTGAAATAATTGGCATTAAAAAATTTATCATTCATTCATTTTTAAATTATTATTCGAATTAATAGATATACAAAAATATTATTTTAAGGATTGTTTGAATTCAATTCACTCCTTCATTTTGTAACTTCATTCTTTTCATTTTTGTCTTAGAAAGATATAAATTTATCCTTGAATTGGTCAAATAAATGGCAGAAAAAATGTAATCTATATGTAATCATATCCATAAAAAAGCTTTAAACCGTGAAATAGAAAGTATTTTCATATATATATATAATTGTTATTTTAGCAAAATCAAATAAGGTTAATAATTACATATGTTCTATTGAATGAGTAATTATCAATAGTTTTAAGTTAATATCGATATTTTGAGTACATTACAATTTACATTTTGAGTGTGTTCAATTGAAGGTGATGATATTGTGGGCTCTTTTATTTGTTAAATAAAATGCACAAATTACAAAAAATCTTCAAGAATCTTTATCGAATGGCTTTGAATTTATTAAATAAAAACTTATCATATTCATTGGATACTATAAAATGGATAAATTTATACAATTAATTTTGTCTTGAATCAATTAAGGGCAAGAAAAGTGAAAAAAAAAATTATTCTCTTATATAATTTAGTTGTTTATTTCCCCAAAAAATGTCGACATTAGCATGAAAACGCGATATACGAATGTTTATATATAAATGTTAGCAAAATTAAATATAAATCTTAATTAAAGCTTTAAAAACAGCGTATAAAGCCGCTATTAGTATTGCAAATATGTACTAAAGATACTATTTGTCTCCAATTCATTATCATTAATAATGATTTTAAATTTATATAAGAAAAAGATTTAATTTTCCTGCTAATATAAATCAATTGCAAAGTTTTAAAGCCTTAAAATAGATTTAAAGTATTTGATAATGTTGTTCCCTGTATTTTGAAAATGACCAAAAGGAATAAAAACTCTTTGGAACTTAAACAAATAATTTAAAACACTTCGTAAATACAACGTCAAGATATAATTTTTTATTATATTTGTAATACTAGAGATATAAAACAAACTTTGTTATACAAACAAACAAACTTTTTATAATTAAGTATAATATAATGCTCGTTGTTTTTTCGACTCCAAGAATATAATTTTGTATTTAAATATCATCAAACTTTTAATTGTAAATTTATTTGACACTAAATGCTAAATTTTAAACTAGTTTAACTTTTTTTAATTAATTTTCGATGAAACTTGCGTTAAAGCTAATATTTTAAATGAAATTTTGGTATTTTACTTATGTAAGTATATTTAAAATACCACTTAAATATTGAACATATAAAACTTTTTCATATGTGTACATTGCTAAAACTTGATACATACTATTTTTTTTTCAGGATTATTACAGAATGTTCATATCCGCAGAAGTCAATAGTACAGTTAGCCAATGGATTGAAAGTATTTTTAATAAATGGTTTGGTAATGAAGATAATGTCTCAAACCTATCCTATGGAGCCATCCTTGTTGTTTCAGAGATGACTCTTACGCTCGTTGGTATCGTACTCAACTTAATAGTGATCATTTCTATTCGTGAAAAAGAAAGTCTACTTAATTCTACCCTGAATATAATTCTAGGAAATCTTTGTTTTTCTAATTTAATGGCTGCAGTTTTTGTTAAGTCCATAGCTATAATTTACAATGGTTATGCTGTTGCGTCTGAAAAATGGAGCGTGGAATTAGCTTTCTGTACCATTCATACACTTTCGGCCAGAGCTACCTGGGCAGTTCTTCCATATTCTATCATAGTTTTAAATTGGCTATTTGTAATAAATAGAGCAACAAAAATATTTTGCAATATATTTCCTGAGTGGTTTTTTAAGAAAGGTAGGGCAGATAACGATCAAAACCATATTGAGTCATTTGAATTGGAGGTGACAAGGAAGGAAGGAGATAATAAATCCGAGTTAGAGGAGATAGAAAAGGAAGAAGAAGATTATGAAGTAGAAGAATACTCTGGAATAGATGGACTAGGAGTAATACAGAAAAGTATTTTAGGATTTATTTGGTTCGTATCTTTCGTGTACTCCTTACTTAGTCCCCAGATTTTTGGTAAGACTTCTAATTCTTGTGTTTTAAGGGATCCTTTAGATTCAAAACTGAATATTTTATCCCTTATCATAATAATTCCTATTCCCATATTTTTTGGGCCAGTCATTTGTTCCCTTGCTCAAATCCTTCTTTCTTTTGTTGAATGTATTATTCGATCAAAGTGCATCTCCACAAATGAACTTCCATCCATGAATGATCACAATTGTCTAAACTATTCAAAAATAACTTACTTTCTTACTTTCCTCATAACTTTGATTTTTATTCTTGAGTATCCAATTAGTATGTTCTTTGTTGAAGAATATATTGGAAAAAGAGAAACAATATTTGTCTTCATGCTCCTGAAATATGTTCTAGGGTATATGCATATTGTAATAATACCACTCTTTATCATCATAATGAGAAAGGACATCTTCAATGCTGCGAACTCAGTTCTCAGTCAAAAGTCTATTGCAAATCAGCAAGAGGATGATATAACATTTGAACAGTTTCAAACACATTGCGGTATGGGAGTCAATCCTACATAGAAATTGAACACATAGATTACTATTATTTATGTCCTTTTGAAGTATAAATAAAATGTAATGATGTAATGCCATGGAATGGATGGCTTACTTTACAACACATCTCTATATGGTACCAAATATATTACACACCATAGAAAACCAAAATCAAACAGAATAAAAAACTAGAGCCCTATGATTGGATGATATATTTATATATTTCTAGAAAGTGTGCTTTTATACTGATTTTTCAATGAGCCGTTATGAACAATAAACAACTTCATGTATAGTTGTCGCATATCAAATGGTTGCATTCTCCTAAAGTTTAGTTTTGCCATCATTTTTTTAAAGTATTTTTTTGATTTTCTATATTTTAAAATATTGTAAATTATATTTCTTTAATAAATGCATAATTTTTTATTTTTACTTTTAACAATTATTGATTTATTTAAAATTGTTTTTTCATTTTCATGTATTTACATTTTATATTTTTTAAAGGAGATTAAGCAACAACTTTGTGTAGCTAAAAGACAACTAGGTAACACATTAAAGAATAAGGTACTGCCTGGCTCATCTCTTGAATACGTATATTTCAAGATGATTATTGAATTTACATATGTGTAATAATAAATATATAATTACTATTTAAATACAGCCACATTAATATAATTATATTATCCTAAGATCAGCGATCGCTCTCTTCTTTTCTTTAATTCAACTGTTTCTTACTTTACATTAAATGTTAGTTTTTTCTTTTATTTACATAGTTCCTCTACGTTTAATCGGAATTTTTAAATGAAGGGATGTGTCAAGGACTCCTGTAAGCAGGACCGGGCATGCGCAAATATGAATTCAAGTACGTGTGCAACATGGGTCTTTTGAAGAAAACAATAACAATGCAACGTGTTTCGTAAGATAATAAGCAAAGTTGATAATCCTGTAGAGAAAAACGGTTGCCGGGAGAAGGGGGGGTGGGGGATAGAAAGACTTGTGGTATCATTGTCCATTGACTAAAATAATAAACATCTTCCTCTACCAAGAACGTTATTAATAAGGGTGATAATTTTGGTATGAATAGAAAAGCGTAGGAGAAGAAATAAATACGCATGGCATCATTGATTAAATAATATACATTTTCTTCTATCAATGAAGAACGTTATCATTCCCGCCATAATTATTCAATATTAATATAATATTAGATGCTAATAGTCGATAGAGAACTGAATAAAATGCCTAAAATAACGTAGCCTTCTGTCTTGATTTATAAAAATGGAGGCCCAGGAATTTGGAAAATACTTGCCGGATGAAAAACAGATGGCTTGTCGGATTTGTCAATATAAATGTGCCTTTAGTCCCCTGTCTAGAATTACACGCGACTCATTATCCTCATCTCATATCAAAAGCATGGATATTCATCTAAAAATCAAGTTAATGATGAATACATCAAGTCAGACTTTAACTCTGATATCACAAAGATGCTTATTGCATGTATTTACCCTTATCCATTGCTAATCATCTACGTTCAAAAAATTTATGGAGAAATACACGGTTAAACCTATCCCTTCCCGAGGAACCATCATTAAATTAATGGAAGATGTTGGTACTGATGTTATTTATAGAAATATATATAAATATGTTTTGTGTCATCCACACCAAATGACGATTAAGTTATCAGCAAAAAGTATAAATATTTACTAATTTCGAAATGGAACTCTGAATTTTGTACTATTTAACAGTAAGTATTCAATTTTTTTTAAATCTAACCATAAAATAGGATTCTATTTTAGCTAAACATACAAAGAATTATGATACACAACTCATTAAATGACAAAAACAACTGCTTAAATGGTCACACCAACGGGGGTAGTAGCATTGGAGGGTTCCCAACTAGTTTGTCTGAGACTGGTTTCTTCACTTAAAGGCTTGGGTATGATCATTAGGTTTTCCAATATTACATAGTCAATAAATATTACTTTTTTATCACTAAAGGCTTAGCTATGGTTGATAGGCTCCCAGAAACGGTGTTCAGAAAACTCATAAAAGGCAAAAACAATTGCTTAAATGGTCACAACAACGGGGGTAGTTGCATTGGGTGTAGCATTATAATTAGCAATTGTGTATATCCTTCATGATAATCGTATATTGTTATATAAGCATAAATAACGGGGAAAAATCTTTTTTTGATATTCTTAATAAGAAGTAATATCGCTGGCCATTACTACATAATTAGCTTTTGCTCTAAATCTTTAAGATGGATTTATTTCTAACATTTTTTTTATTAGTATATTTATTGTCTAATTTTATGATTTTGACATTTACTTTATTGTTAATAATCAGTTATATCTCATTGGTAGAGATATATTTATCCTGTGCACAATTGTATATAGCAACTTCCACATGAAGAAGAGGGGTGATCATCTTTTTGATTAAACTCTACGTCTGCTTGTGTTTTGCAATCTAAAGTTATGACATATTTAACTGGATTCCGATGTCAGAACAAGAAAATATTATTTGGATCAATCTATTATTTCAATATTCTGTATTTATAATTTATTGTTATTATTATTTATATGATTCTAATTGTTTAATTTTCTATATTTAACATAAATGTATGATGGTATATTTTTTTAGTATGTAGATTATATTTAATTAAAACCTTCTTTTTTAAACTTGAAACTTCAAATATATTTCGAAATGCTCTACTTTGTCGTTTAATTAGCTAATATTCTGAGAATAAGGTTCATAATGAGTTACAATTTCATGGAGCGTGACGTTCTCAAATCTACTATAACGGATAAAAAACGTCTAAGTGAATTATACGTAGGATATCTTCATTAAACAATTTTGCTAATAAATACTTTCGTTATACCCTCAAAAATCATAATAAAGCAGACAGCTGATAATGACATCAGCATTTTAAACAATGATTCGCTACAGGATTATCAACTTTGATAATAAATAATAACTATTAGCTATTAGTTACTTTGTGGACCCTATCTTTATTGTGTTTTGTAATTCCAATTATGCTGGCTAAGTGTTGTACTCCAGGGTGTAGAATGGGCTATAACAACGAGCCACAACAGTCTGGTGTTACGATCCATCTGTGGCCAAACAGAAACCCCGGACTTGATACAGCCTGGCTGAGAGCCATTCCAAGAGAGACAAATCTGAAGAAGACGGATTAGGCAACATCCAAAAGTACAACGCTGTGTTCCCTGCATTTCAACGACTCTGATTTCATCTGTGAGTCTAAAAGAAATCAGACCCTTGACAAGGCTCTTAAGAAGAGGTAAAACAGCTGCTCCCTGTTGATGCGTTCTATACGGATTGCCGTTTTTATGATTGATAATTTGTAAAAAAATGTTGGAAAGAATGTATGCTTATTACTGTCCTTCTTTTAGAGGTACCTCAAACCAGATGTAGCACCGCCCCTATGGCTAAACTGCCCTAACTACCTTTCAACTCCTAAAGCGTCATCAAGGCCAACTCAAGCTGCAACCACGTCACGTAGGGTTCAACAGTTCAATTATCTACAACAGCATCTGGAATTTGAACTCTTGATTGAGGAGTCAGTCCTCTATATGGAAGAACTTGGTGACAAATTGACCAAGGAAACACTCCCCTCAGACACATTCTCGTCACAAAACCAAGTGTTGCCCTTTTGAAGCTATCCCATGATGAGAAGTTAGGCCCCCCAGTAGTAGCCAGCATCCAGTTTGAGAAAGATATGTCATTCAAAATGTACCAGTCTGGTGTGTTGATTGACAAAAAGGCAGAGTCACCCATCAGAAGGCAAGGTCAACACTGTGATTCAAGCCATCAATTTGGCTTCCCTTCTGGGAGCAAAAGAAGAATTGAATCAAACAGAGACCTAGGAAGACATTCTCAACAAGTTAGTGAAGTTTGAAGACAACTAAGTGGAGATATCTACTGTATCAGCGTGAGACAGATCCTGGAAGCAGAGAAAAAAGATTTGTATTCTGAGTCTTGTCAAATTCTCAGGTAAATAAGAAATTTGTTAATAGTAAGTTTCTTTATTTAGGTGTTACTTATTTTTATAATATAATAATATCAATACAATATTTACTTTTTTTCAATTTTCAGGTATGACTACTTCAGAAATTAAAGCTATACTGGATGAAGATCTGCTAAAAGCTGAGCTCATTTTGACTAACTAGCAACCAGATGATCTCCAGGAACTAGCTTCTAAGGGAGAGAGTAATGCTTTCTACTTTGTTGCCGGGTATATTGGTTTTTCTTTGAAGAACAAGATCAGCTGTACATCATGCCAAGAGTTAACGTTCATCAGAGACACATCTCCGCACTCAATAACTTTCGATAGCCCAACCAATCAGCATGTAAACCTGTAAGAATTCATGGACATCCATGTTCTCTTACATCACAGATACTCCTGAAGAGAAAGGCAGTTTACTTGGCACCCCAAATCCTAGAGCTTCATTTGTTGTTGCCACATTCATTGACAGGATGCAGAACAATTTAAACTCTGACATTATCGACGTTGTGGGAGTAAGTGCGAGGAAGGATACTCCTGGTCAGCTTTTCTTCAAAGAATTTCATTCGCTTTGTTTAATGTCATGGCTAAAAATTTAAGTGCTAAACTGAATGATTACATCCAATTTTTAACAAAAAAGAGAACGGTAGCTAAGAATTCAGAACCTAATAGAAAAAAAAGCTAAATTTCAATCAAAATCTTCTGACTTGTAGACTTGGACCAACTTCGTATTTTTTGATAGTGCCTTTTCTTTTTTTATATGTATTAATTGTTTATTTTGATTAAAGTACTAATAAAATACTACTTCTATTGGAAATATATACCCTCATTTTTATTATTTTAATGACTTTCCCTAGCAAAATACTTTTAAAAACTCTTTATTTTGTAGCAAAATACTTTAAGAAAGACATTCCATATAGAATAAACAAAGACCGATATTGGAAATGCGTGAGCGGATTGTCTTGTCCTGCTTACAGGAGTCCTTGGATGTGTGTATATGCTCATCAAACTCTCTCTCTCACCTCATCCTTCGTTTTTTTACGTAAGGGGGAGGGGAAATAAAAAAAAATCATTATCTTATACTGATCAGTGATACATAGAAGAAAATTGTTCATATTGTTATTTATATTCGTTTAGTTTTTATGTATTTAGTTATTCTTGTCGTCATAATTGTAATGTAAAAAATAAAAATAAATTTGAAAAATAAAACAAAAACTAACAAGAAAATAGATACAATTATCACAAAAACACTTTATTTAAGAGGGAGTAATTCTACTGATTATATTCACGAAAATTTATTTTCAGCATCGTTTTATCTACTCATTAATATTTTTTGTTTTTTACCCATATGAAATGTATGTATTTGATTATGTTATTTCACCTTGAAGTTAAATTTGGCTAATTCCGTTGTTATAGTGTATTTTTTTGTTATTTTCATTACTAAGAATATATTTTGCTTTTCGGCCTAGAAAAAACAATTTTTGTGTTCATCCTTTATGAGTAGAAGTTTATTGATTTATAGAAAAGTCACGCAGTATTGTAAATACTAACCATTAGAATTGTAAACCAAGTATCGGTCACCAAAAATTGATTTTATTTATAGCTTTTAGACAAATTTTATTATACATATATAAAAGTTGGATAGGTTTATTATGTAGTATACTTTAATTTAAAACAACATTAAAAATAAAATATTATTTAAGACATGCAGAGTTCAGTTGTTGATAATATTATTAGGAAGTGTTTTTATATAATACTATTTTCAGCTATACTTAAGAAGAAAAATAAAAACTGAGTTTTTCTAAGGAACTGTTTATTAATTTCCTGTATATAACTGTAAGCCTTCTTTTATTTTCGAAAAACTTATATTATTTTTACCAAAAGTAAACAGTATGTGTATTTATCATCTTACCATTTTCATAGAATGGTATGTTCTTAGTAGAATAAAGGCATTGTGAGCAAGTTACTCAAATATTTATATGTATAGACTGAACATAAGAATGATGTTTTAATTGTACTTTCAGTGAACATGAGCTTGATTAAAACAAATATATATATGTACTTATAGATGCAACAAATATGATATTGGACGAGACTTAGAATTTTTGTAGCTGTAACCTGAACAAGGTTTTTTTCTCTAAATTTTATTGTTTAAAGAGATGACTATAAATTAATAAATAGAAAAGTAACACTTAGGATTTGTTGTTGTGTCTATCAGTATAAGTTCTTATTCGACATCAACATCAACGACAATCAACATCGGAGTAATTCCTGCCTACATTTTTGCTAAATACGAGGTAGGATTTGTATTTATTTCTTTCTTTTACTCCTGCGTGCAGCTTATTTAATAAAATTTATTGAATGTCAATCTGCTCTCCTACCAAATATTTTTCAATTGTCAGGGCGACAACGTTTTTTTTTAATATACAGGCAGGCTATATTTTTTAAAACTCAATTTATAAAAAATGTTGTTTTCAATGCAACAAAGAGTAACAAAATAATAGAACTCCCTGAACTACAAAATTAGTTTTTATAAAATTTAGCAGTATAAAATCACAAAGGCGCTGGGAAAATTTATATCAAGATGAACCATTTATTTTTAAACATTAGCTACAAACTGTCACACTGCCTTGTAGATAATACATTTTTTTAGTAAACTCACCCCCTGTTGGTTCAATTTCATCTAACTAATAATGGAAAGAAAATTAAGGTATTCTTAAATCAACCTTTTTTCTATATAAGACAAACCGGATCTAAAATATACAAGAATCAAAAAGTATTAATATTTTAGACATTCTTAAGTTTTATCAATGTCAAAATATTAATCCCTCTTCTAAATCCTTAATCCCCTCACAATCGGATATTTTAATAATATTTTTGGACATCAAAATATGGTGAGTGGTCACCTTATTATTTATTTTTGACTTATTATGTCTATTAGTGTCCCTGCGAATAGTAAACGATTTTTCCAAAGATCAA
Source organism: Lepeophtheirus salmonis (assembly GCF_016086655.4). Lineage (NCBI taxonomy): Eukaryota > Metazoa > Arthropoda > Copepoda > Siphonostomatoida > Caligidae > Lepeophtheirus > Lepeophtheirus salmonis. The sequence continues at coordinate 27,791,816 of NC_052143.2, forward strand.
CTTTATTAAAATTTTCAAAAGTACAAGTATTTATTTTACTTAATATAAACTTTCAAGTCTCTAAGTGTCCTCTGTCATAGGCCAAAAGGTCTTACAAATTTTCTTCATGTATTCATCTGGCATGTCATACCACTCTTTAACCACGTCAGCCTTTAGAGCATCCACAATAAATATTCAAGGTGGCAAAGGCCTTCCTCACGATGGGACCTCAGATACCCTAGTACAAAGGGATTCAGTCTATTGAGAACATAGTCCATATTTACCAGGGCCAGAAATTCACCAAGCTCTTTCATCCTAATTTGGAGTTTTTTGGCCTTTTGGCATCCAGGCTTCCTCTCAAGATACTTGTTTCCGTCCTTCAGTTTTTTAATCTTGGCATGATATCATTGGAGCAGGGGACAGTACATAACTTATTCCCACGTTAAGAAGCGCTGACGCAAGGTTGGTTTTAGCCTCCATATTAGTTGTAGTATGTTTGATGAAGAAATTTATTTCACAAGAATGATTTGTTTCATTGATTCACAAGTAGATACTACAGAAATAAATTGCTGCAATATTTATTAATTCAAGGAATCCTTTCCAAAGTTTGATTCACGTTGTACATAATATATTACTCAAATTTTGTTTCACCTCATAATTTAGATCAAGAATAATACTTATAAAAATACATTAAGATACTTAAATAATATTTTTTTATTAAAAAAAAAATTAATTAATAAATCAAACAAAATAATAAACCACGGTTGCCAAAATAAACAGAGGCCACTAAAATATTGATTGAAAACTGAACCAGCACCTAAATATTTTTTTTTCTTTCATCTGTGTATCTTTATAGTTAAGAAGCTTAAACATACTGTTGTTACCAATCATAAATTATGCAAAGAATAGCTTTTGTTACTTCTGAAAATCATAATTGACATTTGAATTTATATTTTTAAATAAATAACTTAATTATAATGATTAATTATTGTAGATGTTTGCGGTAGTGTAACACAAAACAACGTAAAACATTTACTGAAAATTTGATTATAACACAGAGTCATTAAATATTTATGTACAACATACAATATTACGATAATGTATTCTTAAAAATAGGAACTAATAACAGAAAAATAATGTACAAAACACTTTTTGTGCTCTATAATTATCAAATATGATAAAATATTTTTTCCATATTTTTGGGGTTGTTGGATCTGTAATGAAAATACTAAATTTTCAGTGTGGGACTTTAATAGTTCTACGTGACGTCATTCAAGTTAAGTTTTTAAATAAATTTTGATGAATGAAGAACAAACATACAAATATTTATAGTGTGTGATATAAAATCGTAGATTTGACTTTAATTCGATCCGGAGTACTTTAGGGTGAATATTTTGAAATACTAAGTTGCATTATTAAGGTAAAGAATATTACAGTACCACTAAAAAAACTTTCAAAAATCGATAGTACTCAGCAAGGAGGTGAACAGCCAAAGGGTGTCTGTCTTGCTTAACCCCCAAATGAGTATCTAGAGTATGAGTATGAGAGTCTTGTTTACAAGAATAAAAGCATGGTTCCTTCCAATCAGAGCCTTAAGATGTTTCCTGGTAGCGGTAAGTACCGGAAAATGGGAATCACAGAGGACATGGATACAACAATCACCAGAAGTTCTACAAAATCGATGAGATAGTATGCCAAGGCTTTTAATTTCAGGGATGGGACTGTGAAGAAGTATGTGAAGGATCTGGGGAAGGTTTCCCATATACGACGAAATTTGCAACTCTTTTGAACAGCAAACAAAGCCAACTGGGTACAGAGATGCCGGAAATAGTTGACTTGCTTAAATGATAATGAGTAGGTTTGACCACCCTCATCGAATTTTGGATAACTGTGAGTCCTCCATCGAGCAGCAGTGGGTGTCCATGATATAAGTCTTCATCAAGAAGTGTAGTGGCACCTTTAGTCCCAGGTTGGAGGCTATGGTAGCAGCCATTTTTTTTTTTTTTTTTTTTTTTTGAAAAATAGAAGAAAAAAAAAGTCTGGGATTTAGGCTCAATATATAGGCTTTTCATTCTTGCAAAAAATGATCCTATTTTTTCTTTATCAAAGAGTCCACGTTTTTCTCTCGCTCATTTATTTTACTTCGCATTAAACATTAAACTGCAATTATGGATTTGTTAAACCTACAATACGGGGATGGGTGTCCTTCATTTTTTATAATATGGCTTAAATTGGTCAATATAAGTAAATATTAAAGTATTACTAATACTCTGTCAGACATAGGATTTGTCGTTGAAGTCAAAAATTTTACCGTTTTTGATAGTAAGATTTACATTCAATTTTTATTATAACTATACCTTATAATATCAAAAATTATTTATCAAAATCTCCTTCTTCTCCGGTCACTAAGAGTTCCAGTCTGGGCCTGAAGGCCTTACACAATTTCATGACATAGACATTGGATATATCAGGCCACTCCTTCTCAACATTGCAGTGGGGGACTTTTCAGGCTTTGCTCTCTACGAAGCCCCATATTCCAGTGGCGAACAGTCCTGTGATGAGGGGAGCCAAAAGTACGTGAGGTTTTTCTTGCACCAAGATTGATTGGTCTTATGGCCATGTTCTGAGTCTTGTTTTCAACAGTAACCCCCTTTGTGGATTTGACATCCAACCAAGGCTTCACATCCACTTTCATCACATCATGGTACTCCTTAGCTTCCATTTCAAAGGCCATGCTTGTCAAGAACTGTTCAGCAGAAATCTTGTTGTGTCCTCCTTTCTGTCTTCCTGGAGATGATCTCACCGCTGTTAATGAGCCTTCTGACCTTACGGACAAACTCAACTGAACAATTTATAACGTCCACGACCACATTTACAGAGTGATGGACACGGAGAAGATCTGTATCTATTGTCTCTTTTCCTAAACTGTAGTTTTTTGTGGATGAATCACAACCCATAATACAGTGAATGAAAGTAAATAAACATTGAAATATTTTTGGAGCTCCAATTAGGGCAGAACGACTTTCTTATACACACTATACATCATTTGGTGGTCTTCATTTCAAACATTTTGGTTTTAATTATATATTTTGGACTTTCTTAACTGATTATGCATTAAAATGATAGTAAATGTGTCAGATGTGTGAGCTCTGCGGATAAGGAATAAGTTCTTCTTTATATTCTTTAACTTTCAGCAGTTAGTTTTTACGACATTTTTTCTCCAGCACTTTTGTGCAATAACCTCCTATTAGGTTTTCATTTGCAACGGTTATTTGAGGCAATGAGCATTTATGGTCCTTGGGCTTGCTAACCCCCGAAAATGAACATGTTAACTGTAATAGTAATCTTAAAAAAATATTTTTTCTTGTTTTTCATATAAGATTTATTATTACGCAAAAGTGGATATACTAGAGTTTATCTCCTGATATATCGTGGAGTAAAGGGGGGGGGGGCACCTTTGAGAATTTTCCGAGAATATCTATATTGGCCAAGAAATCTCTCATTAAACTATTTCATAATAAAAGCATTTTATGCACACATAAAGTGAAAAGATTAAAACATATTGAAGATTCGCTCAAGATAAAGTTTTTAACATTTTATGTAATATGCAATGGCAAACAATGATATCCAACTTAGTATGTATAATTAAGAAACCAAGAAGTGAATATTTAATTATTATTATATTTTTCAAATTTTTTCCAAAAGTGACAGAAAATGGATTAATCTGGGATCTGTTTGTTTTCTTCTTAAACTATAAAATACTTTAAATTTGTCATTGTTATTTACAAAGTAACTTATTTCCTGGGATCGCGTAATATAAAATTCTTTTCTGGGGATCTTGCTGAGATAAAATTGTGTTGACTTACTGGCAAACTTTGTTTTAATATTATTGAAGTTAACTCCCCCAGAAATCTTCATTATTACTCTCCGTTTTTCATGATAGACGTAGCTGCTCCATGCTTAGATTTTATACAAGCTATTTATAAAATAGCTTGCGAAAATATTTTTAATATTATGTCATAAGTACTTAAGTCTCAAGTTAACTCACTGGTAGTGTTTTAGTTATACACACTCGTTCCTAACCCTCATTTTTAATCACATTCATATTTTTTGTTTTGTATACTACCCTCTACTTTTCTTTTTTAATATGAGCCCGTTATTAAAAATGATCCCCATCCAACACACAAATAAATTAACAGACATGCAGACGGAGAGAACACTTTGCTTTATTAATATATGATTAAAAATATATTTTACAAATAAACTTTTAATTCATGCTTATATCCTAGTCTGAATTTTAAATGAGACCGATTCAGACCTTTTTTTTGTAAGACTGATCTAAGAAAAAAAATATTTTTTTTAAGTTGGTCCAGACCAAACTTCTATAAAGAACCCAATAAGTTTAGTCCAATATATAATAATGGCATCAGATCAAAATCTAATACATGTAATAATATACCTATTCTGTTGCCAATGAAAAAGCATCTGTAAAATCTTAATATATACCATGCAAGGAAGAATTAAAAAATATAAAACGTATGTTTCAAATATGTACATATATCTTAATACCTTGATTATTTATTGAGATCTTAAGTTAAATATATGTTCATTTGTATTTATTTTATAAATAGTAACTATGTCATTCAAATATACTTGAGTGTAAATTTTATGCGCACTTAATGGTTGTTGTAAATGTACTTGTATGCGTGTATACAAATATATGGAAAAGGAGAGGAAATCTCATATACATAAACACATACAAATTTCCGATATACATGAGAAACAAGATTAAAAAATACACGCGACTGTACAATTAGCTATCTAGTAGCGCATTTAATTAACTTTGTACACGAGGGAGGTAGGATAAAAAGATATATTTTTTAAGTTTACTGCATGCAAATTAAAATCATATAACTCAAAATTCTGATATTAAAAATGAATGATTTGATAAACTCCGGTACTACATAGGATTAATGGATTGAGAATAAAAATAGGATGAATTGTTTAGTTGATTATTGGGAAATAGAAAAAATAGGGTAAGAAAGGAGCCCATATTAACATATATTTATTAGCAATTTTTTTCAAAAATATTAAGTTTATAAAGTTAACATTTTTGTATTAAAGGATATTCTTCGTGATGTCTAGTCTATATGTATAAGAGAGGTTCTTATATTTGTATAGTGTTTTTTATTAAATACTGAATTCGTAATGGTTTGCTGAGCTTATAGATCTTTGGAGAAAAAAATATGAAAAATATTTTCAATTGTTCAAGTAAACCATACTTTTTGAACGGAATATTTTGAAGAATAAGAAACTACATGGTACATTTTGTTTCTTTTACCGAAAGTAAAGATTCCATCGTAATTAATTTTTCAATGGGTCGGAAATAAAGTATGAACTGACAATGAAAAAGTATTCTTAAAATCTTAATATATACCATGGAAGGGACACTTAAAAATTTTCAAATAAAACGTATGCTTCAAATATTACTCTTTTTTGTAAAATTTGTTCTTGTCGTCCAAAAGATATAAAGAAATCCAATGTCTAGTTACATACAAATTCATTAAGACACAAAATAATTATGTATTTAACTTAAAAAGGTGTTTTTCTTCAACATTAGTTAATTTCTACCGTTAAAGAGTTAATTTTATAATATCCTACGAATATCATGAAAATATTGTATCTTGCAATGTTTTCCTCCAAAAAGTATTTTTTTGTATTTATGAAAAAATATTTTTAAGTTCAAATACCTGGAAGATCAACTTTATTATTTATAAAAAAAGTCTAGAAAAAGGCTTGACTTTTTATAAATAAAAAGTCGTCATAAAGACATGTATATATTTTATTCGATAAATATTAGTAAAAATGTTATTAAAAAAGGCCACAAAACATACATTTTTCTTCAAACAAAAATAGAAAAGATCATACATATATAATTTTTGAAAAGTTTAAATATGCACACAATGTATTTTATAAGTTTAGAAAAGGACCATAGAAAAAAGTCATTAAAGGAAATATAGACACAATTTATAAAAAAAGCCATAAAAATCTTTGGCTTTTTCTTCAAAAGGTAGTTCTAAAAATAAACAAATACTCATATATTTAAAAAATGTCATTCCATAAATATTAATAAAAATATTATAAAAAAGCCACTGAACATATACTTTTTCTTGAAACAAAAATACAAAAAAGATAATAAACTGCATGTAAAAATGTCTTCCTAAAAGAAGCCTATAAAATGTTGTAAAAAAGTTTTGCCTCAAACATCCCGACAAAATTTGAATACCCCAAAATATTTATCCATGGATATAAACATTTAATGTTTATACCTCCGATATTGATTGATGATGACATTAATGATGAATATTGGAGATTGTTCCTTCTGGATGACTTTTTTGTATTTGACATTTGGGTTAAAAATTATATATTTAAGCTTAATTAAGTGTAAATTATATAAAACCCTTAGTATGTAATTTTTTCTGAAACAATTTAATCTTACTATTAAAGAATTAAAAAATTAAGGTTGTTTAATGCTGAATAAATATGTTCTATACTATTGTTATGGGAATCTATTTGAAAAGATTTGTTAAAATAATAATAATTTTTTATTTTTTTAATATTTTGGATATTTCATTTTCTACAGTAAGATAAGCGGTGAGAATATTTTCATTCTTCTGTTGAATTTCTTTTGTATTGATATTGTAGATGTACAATTGTGTTTTCAAAAAATTTATATAGAATTAAATACCATCATGTTGAAATGTCTAAATCGCTGGGTCGAATTCCATTCCTTTTGATAAAGAAATACAATAGGTAAATTGTAGAAAATTCCGATTTTTTAAAAATAACTTCTTCCTCAATTATCGTTATAAAGTTCCCAATAAAGTTTTTTAATTTTATTAATTTTTTAAAGATAATTTAATTTATTCTGAGAAATAATAATGTTGTTCTGAGAAAAAAAATATTTATAACGTTAATGACAATGCAAAAATAGTTGAAGATACTAATACATCTAGAACGTGTTGTGCGCAATGTTTTTACATTATCCCTTTTTTTCACATCATGAAGCATTATAAAAAAATGATAATTATTTATTAATGAGTATTTTTATACACATTAATAAATGATTCTGTGTTTTTTTTTCTTCTTTTTTTTTTGATTAATATGTTTGAAATACTAAAATTGACTAGATACATTTTTTTATAGTCCGGATACATCTTTCCATGCTATTCAACGAATTTTAATAAGAATTGGAGCTACAATTCGTCAGGAGTGCTAATCCTTGTTCTGCTTTAAAAACACGAATTATTTCAAGGAATTTCTTATAATCATAGTTCTATGCCCGCAATTTTAGATCGACTTTTATAAATTTTTTTAGAGTTACAGATAAATTATATTTTTATCGAAACTTAAACTTAGTCTTCTAATTTTTTATGGATAAATATTTCCTTAGGATTTTAGTCTTGTTTTTCCTTATTTTTCTTTTCAAATTATATTTTCTTTGTGTGAAGGTCAATCTGACTTGACTTTCAAATAGAGTCAAACCAACAAGATCTTCACATAAATACTTAGAAAGTTGTTGATATATCGTTTTTGACATTAAACTATTGATTTTGGAATAATATTGTAGTAATTTCATCAAATTCAAACAGTTAAATGGAGCATTATAAATAGTAGGAGCAAAGATCCATGCTTTCAAACATATTTACACGATCAAGATACAATTATTCCCCAATCCTAGTTCCGCTATAGAATTTAATTTAAACTTTCAAATCAAATTTTTAAACTATACAACACGAAGCAAAAATAAACAAACGTGGTGCATTGGACCGAAAGGCATAAATTTATTCTGAGTTTTGTGGTACTACCAAGAAATTTATTTGCAATTTCCAAAAATTCTTTATAATCGTTTCAGATTTTTATTGGCAAAATAGAAAATTTATTGTTGTTTATCTAAAGTAGGACATGCTATATCACTATTTACAATTTGAGGCTCATAATTAGTTGTGTGGCTCATAATCGTTTGCCACTCTTTTGAAATCTTTTAAAGAGTAGTACCTCAGAAGAAGAGGTGAATCATTCTATATAAAAAAAATATATATCTTTATTTGGGTAATAAATCTGGATACTCTTTTTTAATTTTTTTTAATTCAAAATAAAGATATACGAATAATCCCAAAGCCATTCCTGATGTAGGCTATATATTTTCACTCAATTTGATAACAAATATGCCATTAAGTTATAACTTACTTTGAGATGTTGTTGATTTCTTTAAAGTATTCGTCTTTGCACTTTGATATTTTCATTGCTTTTGTTAAATAAACCATGATTCAACTTATTTATTCCTTAATTAAAATATTCTCTTTAATATATCTCCTTTCTATCTTTGTTTAAATTAACAATAGTTATAATTTACTTGTAAAATAACAAAAATGTATAATTTGTTACTAAATATTCTTAAACTATTGTAATTAGTAGTTGTAATACGAGGTACTATATAGACTAAATAGAGCAAATTTACTCCAGATGTGAATACGATCAATTATGATTCATAGATGGCAATTCGAAGTTTGGGACATTCATGAAGAACTGATAAATTGAACTGATTATACATCTCAAATGAAAAATCGATACAATCAAATTAAAGAATCTTGCATTGCTGCAGGCAAAGAGAGAAAATGCAAGAATATTACATGCAACACTTTCTAAATGCTTTTGTTTTATATTGAAATGTTTTTCATTGTAATTGATATAACCAATATTTTTTCTCTCAGAATAATATTAATATTTCTTAGAATAAATTAAATAATCTTTAAAAAGTTATTAAGCATAATAAGCTTAAGCATGAAATTTTTTCTAGTTTATCAAGAAAAAAGTTACTTTTTTGAAAAAATTGGGAATATTCAAAACTTTAAGGCCAATTTAACCACCTTTAAAGATTTTTCATTTTTTATCAAACCTTGCCAATTTGATTTTTTTGTGGAAAAGAACGGATTTTGACACGGTGATTTGGACATTTGAACAAAATGAAAAATAAGAAATACCCTAATATATAGAGGTATATAAAATATTTCATAGAAAGTGGGAGTGGGTTTTTCTATTGGGCAATCTAAATAGGCTTTTCTGATTTCCAAAGTTGTTATCATTACTGTTTTATTTGGAGAGGTGAGATCTAAGTATAAAGTAATAACTAGTTCAGTTCTTATGAAATACAGAGAGTAGAAGTGTGGGTTTGTTTGGGAGTTATTGGACTTTTTTTGAACTTGGATTAGAATTAAAGATCGAAATCGGAGTATTTTCAACCTATATGTTCTTTAGGGAGTGTTTAGGGAGTAGTCAAATTTTATTCTAGACTACACTTTTCAGGAATGTTTTTTAGTACATATCTAAGACTATATGACAAATTTTAGACCATTTATTTAAGTTTTTGTCTGTCGAATTTCCATATAAAATTTCACACAGATATTAAACTCATCTATACATATTGCTTTTTTGTCTTTTCAGCTTAACAGGTGTTATGATTTTTATTATGCAGTTGATCTATTCCTTTGTATTTCGTCATTTATATTTTCGTGGGATTGCGAATTTACTTTTCGTTATTTTAATATAAGATAAATTATAATATGTAAAATAAATTAAATATATTCAGTAAATATATATGTAGAGATCAAGATGGTTTTATCTGTGTTAATCGGAGCTCCCCACACATACATTATATGGTGTTAAGAAAAAGTGGTAGGGAAAAGTGACAAAGGTAAAATAATAGCAAGATTAAATAACTACTATGGCAAGGACAAATGGTGAATTATAATATCATTAGATATGATGGATTATTCACATTGGGCAAGACTCATGGATTGACAAACAAGCATTAACATAATAATAGGCAATATCAATGATTTCCACTTCAGTGGGATCCAGGATGTGTTAGAAGAAGATGCGTTTGGCTACGGCGAGACGAACCAGAGAAGATTTAGAGATGCAGTCAAAGATCGGGTCGTTGAAGAACGTGAGGAAAACTGTAAAGCTCAGTACATTAACAATCTGAAATTTCAATAGTCTAATGATATCATAATTGGTAACAGAGAATAAAGTGATTAGCACTTTTTCTATTAAATCGATGTCGTGTTTTTTTAATTTTAAATCCTAATATATATTATATTGGTTATAGCTATTATATCAGTTTAAAATAATCTTGAAATGATTCCAAATAGTCACTTTTCTTTTTTTTTCTTGACATTTTTTCCATGAAATTTTTTTAAAAATCGGTTTGGCATGTGTTCTTCCAACATACAAGTTTACAAAAAATATGAATTGTTAAAGAACTGCTGGCTATATAAGTGTGACAAGGGGAAATTCAAAGATGTGTAAACGATAATGAAAAAGGCTAAATAGGACAATTTAATAATATAAGAAAAGTATTGAGAAGAAAATATTTATGTATAAAGGAATAATTATTTGGAGCTATTTCTAGTTGGCAATCAAAACAGGCTTTTTTGATATCCAAAACTACTATAATTATTATTTAATTTTGGAAAAGGGAAAATCTATACATAAACTAATAACAAAAATAACATGAAAGACAGAGAGTTATAAGTGTAAGTCCTTGTAGTGGAATTAAGGATCGGTATAGGAGTAATTCACACCTATATGAACATGCTCCATGTGGAATTTGTGTGGATTTCCTTCTTATCATGGGTGCTTACAGCTGATTTAATCTAAACGTTATGACAGCTAAGCTACTCTCCTCCCACACTTTCTTCAAATGGTCAGGATTATTACATTCATTATCAGTTTCCTATATTGTTACATGGCAACAGGACATGTTTTATGCATCATTGTAGAAAAAAAAGGAAAAAAAGACAACACGGACGTCTACTACAAAGTCCTCAGGTACAATATCTTGCCATGGTTGAAGAGCATTCTCCGTAAAGACAACTATGTGTTAACCCCTACACACATGTAAAAGAAAGTGCAGTATTTCTGCAGGGAGAACATGACTGTCTTCTGGCCAGCAGACCTCTATCCTTCATTCTCACCCAACATGAGCTCCCTGGACTTTGCTATTTGGTGTTTTTTTGGAGGGCTAGACAAACAAAACTTCTCACACGAATATAAATACCCTGATGGCCGTGATCAGGCAGGAGTGGAACAACTTGTTCTCAAAATTCATGAAGGCCATCTGTGTCTCTATTCGTCCCCCTATTGAAGCTATTATTCAAATTGGAGGGGAACTATAAAATATATAGTGTAGAAAATTGTTGAACTACTAACTTTTGCTTCAAAAGTTTGCCATAAAACTGGCACAAAATAAAAATATGTAGAAGTGAAATGGCTTTTAAAATTTTCTAATTTTTGAGTCCTCATCCTGTAATAGAATTAGTGTTGGGATTTGCTCTGAGACCGTTATAACTTATAGTGAACTGAACTAATTTGATCTTTTAAAAAATTCGGTCTTGACAAATTACGTAGATGAACTAATGATGTCATTATGTGTGTTTCAAAGTTGGGAACTTGGGCCAATAACGTTATATGAAGTTTAAAGTGTTATATAAATGATATTTGTACAGCTCATAAATCAGAGGAGGTAGGGTAGAAAAATGGTCCATTGATAGAGACTGAAAATTTGTTTTTATATTGAGACCAGAAAATCGGCCAAAAAGTAGAAATTATGCAATTTTGGTCTACAGTTTAAGGTAGCAGGTTGTAACGAAATATCGGTCGAAATAGGTATGGAAAAAGTTACTTAAGACTGAGTCTCAACACTAATTAAACTTCAAACAAAAACAAACAGAAAGTTAGAAAAACTTTAATTTTTTATACCATCGTGCATTTAAACTGATATCAAAATATATAGTTCATTAATAATATATTAAACAACACCTATGGAATTAATAAATATAAAGAATGCTTGACTTAGAAATAAGATTATGATAAATACTCTAATAATATTTAGATCAGATATTCTCAATCAAACGTAAAGAAGAATTTGATTTATGAAGCAAAATAATAACAAATTGTATCGTTGTATTCAACGCAGTGCTGTAATAACAGGAGGGTTATACGAGGTGGGTCCCCCAAAAAAAAAAAAAACCTTATTGCCGAATACCATTATTTCAAACGTACACTTTGCCGAATGACATCATTGCAGAATGGACACCTAGCCAATTTACCACTTCGCCGAACAGATACCTGTACCCCAACATTCGGGATTTAAAATGAAAATTAATATAGTCTATGCTCGGTTTCACCATAAATTTATACGAAATGTCCTTCTACAAGCATATTTTATACGAATTGTCCTTATACGAAGTTACCTATTACCACCGGGTAGTATCGCTAGTTAATACAATAAATATAACATGGATTTGGTGTTGAGCGGAAGTAAACAAATAATGCAATGATATTCTTTTTCAAGGTTTCTAATTTAGTGTAAGAAAATGTAATATATGAACTATTATTTTGTATCAGGTTCAATTACTTAAGTTTTGATTTCCTAACAATTGAATAATAAAAATAAACATTTGAAGATGTAGCTTTTTTATAGTTTAACTGCGTTACATTTCTGAAACTCTTTGCTTATAGAAAATTATATATATTGTAGATAACTTAGTAAGTGAAAAGATTTTCCATTTGTACTCCTTCGTATTTTGTGAGTATAATATTTTTTTTTTTTTCAAAAAAGAAAGAAAATGAACACTTACAAAATTTACTACATAATATCAATTCATAGAGAAGATTAAAAAGAAAAGTCAATGTAATAACAACGATTCTGAGGCTACACATCAAAATGAAGGTTAATTTAAATATGTTTTTCTAAACGTATAAATAATATAGAAACCTGTGATGAAAAAATGTGAGAAGAAGGAAAAAAGTTATTATTTTCATTAATAAATGGTAATATTTATCTCTTTTTATTTATTAATATACATTAATTACGAAACACATTCAGTTTACACACCTCAAACCAGTGGTGTCGCTATACTCTTATATGTATCAGTATTTTGACTTTTCAGTAGGGCAGCGGAGTCGGTTAATAAAATGTCTGACTCCGACTCTAACTAACAATTTTTAATAATATATTTTATAGACTATATAAGTACTATCGAGTCATTTGAGTCTGGAGACTATAAATATAGACCTAATTGATGGAATCGTAGTAGTTCATGGACAACCCACTCGGGAAAAGTTATTCTCTTGAATTCAATGTGCGTTCGCGCCCAGGCAATTCCTAGAGAAAGAAATATACTTTCTGTATATGGATTTCACCAAAAGATTCCTAGGTTGGATGGAGTAAATGTGTTTACTTATAGTTAATCGGTGCAACTCCAACTAACTAATTTAAGGAACAATAAAAAAAAACTTACAAAAGCAAAGCTTGTGTCTAGCTGTGGAGGAGTGTTAAGGATTAAGAACTTTTAAATGGTAACATTGGACGAGACTGCCACAATTAAGAACCAAAGGGAAATTGAACACAAAATAAGGAGTGGAATATCGAGTTATCGGGATATCAATTATAATTTGGAAAAAATATCCCCGCTAGAATATATATATATGAAAGACATTTATTTTACTTAGAGTCATCCATCTATTGAGGATAACTCCCATTTCAAGGAACTTATCTATGAAAATAGAACAAGTCTTTTGTTTCTGACTGGACCATCCGGGAAAATTTTATGGAAAAGGACAACAACTCCCAAAAAGTACGGTGGATTGGGATTCATCTATTTCAAAGACTTCTATTAGTCAAGGAGATTAATGGAAAATAACTCGGTGTGCGGTAGGAATTTTCAAGAAAAGCTAAAAAGTATAAAAGGTTGTACAATTATCGAGAAGGAAGGTAATTGACATTTCAAGGGAAATAAGTCCGTTTAGAAGACAAAATCAGAGATAAAATGGAAGATGGCAATGAAGACCAGACCAATTAGGGAATGGGAAGAACCAGTAGAAGATCATGCAAGGCTTAGATTCCTAACTAACACGTCAGTTATGAAGAAAATAAATTTTGTAAGGAAGGTCTTTAATGCTATATCGAATTATAATTTTAGTGAACGACTCGAGATAGAGAGAGTTTTAGCGTAGGAAAATATATAAAAAAGAGAAGATAGACCTAGAAACAGTAACTTTCGCTTTATTAGAGGATTGGTAAATAGGTTCTTGAGGTGGTTTTGGTTGAAAAAGTCGATGGGGTTGGGCCAGATAGAAAGAAAAATTGATCGAGAAGGCATCATAGTTATTAAGTAGCCTGGGGAGTTGTTTAGTAGATTTCTCTCTATATTGGTTAAAGTATAGTACACTTTCTCTTCGTAATATTTACGGCAAGACTCAGTGGGAGAAGATCTGTTTTTTCTGTCTGTGGAAGGGAACTACAAACCACGATACATTTTTAATATGAATGCAAAGGGATAGGCAAAATATGGTACCATTTACCTAAGTGATAGATGGGAAACATAAAAAGTTTGTACCAAATGTACCAAAATCCACTTGTCCGATAATTTTAATTTAATATCTAAGAATATGAAGAATGTATTGTTAGATTGTGATATTAATATGAATTAAGTAAAATAAAGGTAAACGCGTAAAAAAAAAAAAAAAGAAAAAAAAAAAGACGAACAATAAATGAAATGGATTCTTCACAGGTATCTACTGATAATACATTCAAAAGTTGAATACAATAAACGTACTCGTAACCGTAGAAAAACAATACAAAAAACCTTTCACTGTAACGTAACTCTTTACTCTGATGACATTGGCAAAACTCAATAATAAACTAGTATGGGTAGTATGCTCTGCAAAACATAATAATAATTTTGACTCTAGAGATGTTCCATAATTTTTACGTTTGAAATTTGTGAAGTAAACTTATAAATAAGTTTCTTTTCAAGTTTCATAAATTAATAGTACTTTACACATAAAATTTATAAACATTTAGGGGAAAACTTTACGAACACTCAATTTGGGCCTTAGATTATAAAAATATGTTTAACAAAAAAATATTTAAACTTTTTTTTTAAAGACAATTTGGTTTGAGGTTAATAAAAAATTAAGTAGTTATGTCATCGGTCGGCCATTTTTTTAATCATCTAGTAGGGCTGAAAATACATAATGTAATATCTCTTTTGTATAGTACCAATCAAAATACGGTAGTACCAAGTTCTTATTATTGGTCTGGTATACACAATAACACTTTCTCAACTCCTTTGTTCATTGTGAAAGTCTACAAAATTTATATTATCCATATCTTCAAGCACGTATTTGAGTTCTGAAATTTTTTCTAAAACTATTTGATTAAGTACTTGGAAAAGGTTCAAATCAGGGTTGTGTTGATGTTGGGCCGAGATAACGACGACTATCCATGCAATATCCAAAGATTTTGCATCATCACTGTTTACCATAGGCGTGCCATTAAAGATGTTATTACGCTCCTCAGAATTTTAAACAAAAATATAAGCTTATTTCCCCCACCGTAGATATTAAAAAAAAGCTGCCTCTTCCAATAAACTGGACTTTCTGATCACAACACCTCACAAAACCCACAAAAGACATTTTCAAACGTAGCTTCTACTATCAAATCACTTTTCTCTGGAATTCCATACTTCCATGCTTTTGTTAGGGAAGTAAGGCTAACTTCAAGCAATTGAAAGTAAATTCTTTTCATACGACATATTTATAAACATATTTTTTACATTTTAGAGTTGAAAGTCAAGATAATTTTTATTGAGGAATTATTGCTTTCTAGCTCCTAAATAAAGACAACGACAATAGTCAATATCTTTAAAGAATTAATTTTAATACAATTTATAGAAATCTAAAAACTATCTGAACCCTCTGATCTCTTGTGCTGGAAAGAAATAACCATGTTTTAATATTTTGGAGTAAATGTTATGGATTTTTTAATTAGATACTCAGTTCTCATAATTATCAATCTCACTTTTATTTTTTAGTTTAATATTTAATACATACTTGATGATTTCCAGATGGTCCTTTTATTTTTGTATTCTGAAATCCATTTCAATTTATTTATTTAGTATTTATTCAATAATTGTTTTTATTAAGTTGGGAATTTAAAAAAATTATCACATATTTTGTCAATCTTCTTGCTTAAAATTTCTGAAACAGGTGTTTGTTCCAAAATTTGAGTTATTATTATAGTTAAAATAAGTGAATTCCATATTTGAACTTTTGTCATTATATTCTTGTTTACAAAAATTGCGTAATTAGAAGTTATTTTTTGAATATTTTGCTCAACAATTTTCATGTTTTCGAATACATCACTTCCATCCAAAAATATTAATGTTCCTAGCACTTTCATTCTAGGTGTAACACTTACACCGTTATACTAGAAAAATCATTAAAATCAGCCCTAATCTGTGTTTTTTTTAAGATTAATCCTTATTCCAAATTTTTTCTCGTTATCTTCTAGAATATGTAATGTCTGCTTAAAAGAAGTCTGAATATCTTTTTGGGTTCCTAAATAAATCATAGTAATGTATCAGCGAAAGCTTCAATTTTATTTTCCATCATACCTTTTATATATTTTGATTCATTGATTTCCACTAATAATGGATTCAAGGTAATAATAAATAGAGCTGAGGAGTTGGGATTTCCTTGACGGTATCCTTTATTCACATTGAAATTATACACTTCTTTTTTTATAAAAGGTAATAAGATCACAGAGACTTACTGCCACCATTCTTATAAACTTATCTCTCGCCTTTAAACTTTTTATTATCCATTCGTGTGATATACTGTCGAATGCCTTCATAAAATCAATCGCCAACACCCTTTGGAATTTTGTTCCGTTGCCTGTGCAATCGAATCCTTAATTCCTTTGACCACATTCACCATGACTCTGCCTGGAAAAAACCCTTTTTGTGATAAGTTTAAATTATGAGGGAAAAGGTTTCTTAATCAAATTGACAAGATTCCATTATAGATTTTATACGACAAGTTGAGCGTAGTTAAAGTGTCTCTATAGATCTTAATCCTTTTTAGGTATAATAGTTAATTTCCCAATTGAAATGTGTCTTTCTAAAAACCCGTTAGAAATACCTTCCTTGAAAACTTCTTCGAACAATGGGGAAAGAAGCGTAGTATATTTCTTATAAAATTTTATCGGAAAGCCATCAGGTCCAGGAATTTTATTTTTTTATTATATGACCTAATGAATTATCTAATTTTTCAACACCAATTTTCTCTTTTAATGCCTTCTTAATATCCCCTTCCATTTTTGTTACATTAAATATATCATCATTTTTAACCAGACCAGCAAGGTATGCTGAGTTGAAAGTACATTTTATGCATGACTTTTTATTATTATTTTCTATGCAGTCTCTGCACCTATGCATTTCTTGATTATAGTTAGTAACCATTTTGGTTACCTTCCTAGGGTTTATCTCCGCTTCTGGTACTCAGAAGTACCCTCACATCCTTCCTGGCCATTCCACTTTATCCAATTTGTTTAACATTTTGAGAAGTTCATGTTCTTTTGGAACATAACTGATCCGATACCTAATTAAATGCCCTTGAGAATAGGTTAAAATAATCTGCTCTAATGATTCATTCGTAGCTGTATCTCAACTAACTATATCTCTTGCCTCGACTAGGAGTAGGTTACAATGCCTCCTTTTCCTTTCCTCCCTCAATTTAACACCTAATTTAATATTACCGTTTTTTATCACCGGAAGGAAGAAGCAGATGGATATCTTGGACTCGTATTAATTTCTCCAAGAAGTTTTGTTAAGATTTAAAGATTTTTGGAAAACAATACTTTTTACGTGGTTCAGGCGAATTCTTGCTAAGGATTCTGTATGGAATGAAATACCAGAACAAACTTTCCTTGAAATAATGGACACTGCATCAGAGGGAGAGAAAAGCAATGGACCATGCAAAATTATACGGATAACTAATGATGTAAGCCCATTCTTTGGAGAAAAAAAATGAAGCAATGAATGGGGAATCAACAGCAAAAGTTTTAGAAATAATGGAATGGCAGGAACCAGTTTTAGAGAATAGGAAATTCTCATATATATCGGATGCGTCAATCAAAAGGAAGATATCGTTCTTGGGAGAGGTTTTTAATAAAAATTTTGAATTTACGGCAAATGAGATTTTGGAAAGAGAAAAATTTTTAAAGATAGAATTATTAGGGTAGAGAATAGGCCCTAGGAATAGTTTTTATTGTATGAAAATAATAGGAAACAATAGTCTGAGCATGCTTTTAGTGGGCAAGTCAAACCAAAATCAATTTCTGGACCAAATAAAGAAAAAGAAAGATAGGCTGGGCTTTAATGCCCCGGGTATAGAGATATAAGAGGCCTTAATAGGATGACACCCTATTAATTATTTGGGATGAAGTACAAAGTAGTTATCAACTTACAAACCTTGGGTAGTTTATATGGTAAAATATTAGAAGAGAGAACATTTTCTTCTGTAAACAATCACTGGAGACATCACAAATTTTTTTTTCGAGTGCACGCATATAACTAATATAATGGACCGAGTAATGGACTGTCTTTTTTTTTCAATTTTAAGTTGCATCTTGTCCATAAATATTATTGTTATTTTTATACCGCCCACATCAAACAGAAATTTATTACATAACTGCAAAAGTCCAAGTTCTGTTATATAAATTTCGATGCAAACTCCATTACCTAAGGATTTTACTGTAATATTGAAGAATATTGTATCTGTTATGTTAAAAAATTAAGACTAATGTTTTTTATAAACTAATAAGTTAAAATATAGTTGGAACAAGGTACAAAAAAAAAAAAGTGAATAATTTAGTTGTAATTACTTATTTTAGAATCCATTGGTTCTGTGGCTAAAATAAAATTAATAGTTTTAAGTTCATTTGATCTAATTTAAAAATATTATAAAATTATTGAAGATTAGTGATTTCCATACTACGCATACAACTTCATAATTTAGGAAGATGAAGTGCATCAAGAAAATGATGATCAGGATTACACAGTTCTTCAAATATTTAATTACAAATGGATAAGATCTAGTGGAGCCGCAAATACAGAATCTAATGTCCGTTTTGTATAGTACCGATCAAAATACGCCAGTACCAAGTTATTATTATAACCTAAGATTGAGAGTTAGATTATCCTCTATCACATAGAGGGCCCTGTCAAAACTATTCTCAGCAAGAGCAAGGTTAAGCAGGTTAAAGACTGGTTAATTTACTTACCTAATTATTAGTTATAAAAGTGAAAAGAAAAGAAGTAATTTGGTAAACATTTAAAATATCTAATTAGGATATCAAAATCATTAAGAAAAATACTCGAATACAAGCATCATCTCTGGCATGGAAAATAGAACGGAAATGGAAATTGACTGCCTCTAAATTTCGTTATTTATGTATGCGATGTCATTGGTTATATTTTACAAAACTAGCATAGCCAATATATCAGCCAAATAAACCTTTATCTATTTTACTTCTCATGGGAAGGAGTATGAGTCTTTTGGTAAAAAAATACATAATAAACTAAGAAAAAGGGTTTCCAAACGTTGGCTTTTCATTAATTCAAATTATCTCTTTTTCGGCGCATCTCAATATAGACTTGTGGAAGAAGGCTCAATCATCGAGGAGGAATGAAAATTTTCATTTTTGGAGATTCGCAGTACGATATTATTACTACCAAATTCAAGGTCAGTTACAAACAGCAAAGAAAAAAAATGTTGTTTTGTTGTCTTCACATTTGAAGAAACTTTTATTGGGGAAATTCTTTTGAATACTAAATTATTTAATGAGGATATATTTACTTTGAATGAAGTTTCAAGAACATGTTTTTCGAATTTTGTTAGATGTTTATTTGAAAAAATGTTGAAGCATAAATATTAAGAATTATGACGACAAATCCCTTAAGTTCCTTTGGTGGATTTCTTTTTTGGATGTAAATCCTCAAGAGATTTGATGTTGATGGGATCCATCTTGCATTATGAACTGTACTTGGATGTTTTTTTAATCTGGTAACTGAATCTGCCCCATTTTGAACAATTAAGCAAATTTCCATAATGTACTTTTGATCCCTACTAAATTTGTTTTTTTGAAACTCATTAATGGTTGTAACACATCCTTTTATTGATTCAAATTTTATTAGATTCTTATGACAAGTGAAGTTTGGTACAAGGGTTCCTAATACTCCTTCAAAAGTTCTTGTTTCACTTAAATTTCCATCATAAAATTCAAAAAAGCTCTTTGAAAGGCAAGGCAAATTAATTGAAATGAAGGTTACAAATATTCTATTGTTATGGAGTATTTAATTTATGTTCTAGAAGTCGAATAATACCACCATTGTGACTGTATTAACTGCGGTCCCATTACTACCAGTGATCTGATTGAATCAAGACTTCCAGATTCAGCTATTAATGAAAAAAAAATCATTTGCAATATACTCTGCTTTTCCAGAACTACATGAGTATATTTAGCTCCAGGTTTTACAATCACTCTTAATAATTCATAATTTCAGACTTTTCAGATCCCGGTATACATTTCGTAAGATCGCTGCCCCCATCAAACTTGATACATACGAATTCTTTTTTTCTTAATACTTTTGGTGAATTTTAATTCAACATTTTTGTACTTGATTGTTAACCTTCGTAATTGAAAGCAAATTTTGGGGAGTTGCGAGCTTCAAATCTCTTAATATGCATTCCCATATGCTGCAACTAAACGAACTGAAATTCTGTATCGGACTAAAATTTACCTTGGTTATTGTAGCTCAGCATTATTACTCTGTTTCATAGGTTCACATACTGTATTACGTAAAGGAATAAAATAATCTGATTTAAATTCATATTGATTAAAAAATTCATTTTGTTGATTTGATTCTTCTTGTTCTTTCTCCATTTTTTCTTTTTATTAATATGTTTCTTTAGTCTCTTGGTCCTTCATTTCTTGATTTCGAACAAAATTGCTATATTTTTCTTTTTAGGATTGACTTGATATTTTGTCAATGGAGCTTATTAGAAAATTTCTCTTCCATGTAGAAAATAAATTCATCCTTTGGTATTTTTCTGAATGCCACATAATTACAGTTTTTCTTTTTTTAAATAACTTATTTTCTTATTTTTATAGCAACAACATAAAACAATAACAAAAAGTTACGAAAATTTCTCCAAAACTTGCAAACATATTTATCATTCGATTTACTTTGCAAATTTATCTTCTTTGTGCAGTCTTTCGTATATTCTACAAATTTGTCTACTTTTTGTTTCAAGTATTTGGTGTCGTTGGAAGTTATGCTTGCCCTCTCCCAAATGCTCTTGACATCAGAGGTAATTATTTTAATGATTTGAAGATGTTATTTTCTTGATATTCTTGCTCCATTAGGATGTTGATTTTTATGATACAGGTAGTATCTTATTAAATCTATCTCACTTGGCAAAATATTACAGGGTCTTTCATACCAAAAATGCTCCCGGATAATCCCTTGTTTCTCAAGCCATGCCAATAGGAACTAATTTGCATTCTATGATATCATTTTATTTTTTAAGAAAGAATCAATAAGTTTTTTCAAACAAAGAACATATTTTTAATGCCGAAGTCAGTAAGTAATGTTATAGTTATATGTAATTTTGATTTTAAAAGCTGGTTGATATTAGTATATCTTTTTATATGCAGGGATTTAAGCGAATATTTGAGTACTTTATACTATATATAAAATATGTTTTTTAGTTGGAAGGCACAAAACCTTTGAAGTATCTATTCGCTCTTGAACATTTTACAAATGAAAGTGTTGTTTTTTTTATACTTTCTTGCAAATAATATTGTACAAAAAAATAATAGCATTTTCACTCCTTTTTTTTTTTTGTCCAAAATAAGAATTTGCACACAAAACGCATTGTAATACTATATTTACTACACTAAATGGAGTTCATAAATGAATGAACTAAATTAACATATTTTTAACAAAAACAATCATTTTTTTTATGAAATAAGTTTTTCTTTTTATATAAACATGTAGGTATATATTTTTCATTCTTGGAGCAGTCTTATTACTGACTGGAAGCAGTCCTTTGAATTCTGGACGAACATAAAACATAAAAGATATTGCAAGGTATTCTTTTATATACCTAAACTCATATTGTGATCAGTTTGGATTTTGGTTTGGTTGAAGTTGGTTTCATAGCACACCTTCTAATATGTCTATGATGTAATTGGGCAAAAACAGATCAATTTCCTTAAACTGATAATACATAAAATTCAACCATATTTTAAAGACTTTTCCAACTGATGTACGGTGCATTTTAGACATAATGACAATCTCAATGTCATCCCTGTTTTGGCATAGCTTCATCAATGTGAGAAATAATTTGTCTTCTCAAGTTAAAGAGTCCTTTTTATGATCAACAGACAGTCCTAAAGAAAAATAAAAACATTTTAAGTGACTGTAGTTACTCAGTCCCTTGCAGTAGCCGATGACTGAAATAAATTGAATTGCTTACATTCAAAATTCACACTAGCCTATAGAATAAGTCATTAATATTTTAACGGAGTGAAAAATATTTCTTTTTAAAAATTTATATAAAGTTATCGGTATAAGAAAAATGTGTTTTCCATTTTCTTTTACAAAACCTCAGATGTTGATTTAAAATACAACTTTACTATCCTTCTATAGAATATCCCAGGATATATATTATTCATCTATCTGATAGACTATTAATAAAGTCTTGGATGGGAAACAAATGTTCAAGGAGGTCTGCTTTAGTACAGATTGTTTAAGAATATATAAATAATAAAAATAGTTTCGATGTATATACAAAATTATGACAAGATAGTCCAGGCCTTAAGAGTGATGCCAAGACTGTTCTACTTTACTTGTAGGATATGCTTATTAACATATTTACTGAGATGTAAGAGTTTTCACATATTTTTCAAACTTAAAAAAGTTACAAAATAAATTTTTATGGGATATATATGTAGAAAGATACTTAACTCATCTGAATTATTATACTCACTGTATATTGTAATATCTAGTGTGTATGCTGATTTAAGACTCAGAGTCAAAATGTGGTTTTGCTCCTAATTTATAAGTGCAACTCCTTTTGGACTCAAAGCAGAATTGAGGATCGACATAGGAGTAATTCCAGTCTTTTTGGACTCAAAGCAGAATTGAAGATCGACATATGAGTAATTCCAGTCTTTTTGTCCTTGCTATATACGGAGACATATTCGATATCCGAGAAAACATGGAGTTTTTTTTTCAATTGGTCTATCCAGGGGAGTCTTTGATCAAAAGTCGCTCCAAGGTACTTAATGTGTGGAATATTCCATCAATTTGCCATCCCTTTTCTCCAAAATATTCTTCAAATTGTTTGAGTTATCATGTTGACTGTCGGTTCTTTTCTTTTTTTAAACATGCCCAAAATGCTACCGATTAGTATAAGTAGATCTATATTAACTTTTATTGTTTAATATTATGTGTACCTCAAGCTACATGCAAAATACCGGTAAGATTTCATTAATATAACTACACTGTTATTTTGTAGATCAAAAATGACTATATTGCAGAAAAAAAGTCACACACACAGAAAGATAGACAAACAAATTTTGTTTTATTAATGTAGAAGTGAACGTAACATAGATTATTGTATCTTTTTTTGCAATTTTGAGTTCATTTTCACTTTTCTTATTCCAATATATTAATGGTATTTCCAAACATCATTTATCTGATGAATTTTATTTTTTTTACAGTTTGCCTTGAACATAAAAATATGGGCTTTTCCAATTATTTAGTTCTACTTTCTAAACATTTATAAAACGATTGGTGTTTGATCATTTTTATATTAAATACTCAGTTTGACTTAAATTATAGAAGCCTCGAAGCTTAATAGAAACGTACTTCTAACAAAATAAAGGCGATAATTACACTGTCCAACAGCAAAAATGGTACAAAAACAGTATATGCTAAATTTATTAGAATTGATTCTAAATATGGCTTTTTTTTTCTCAGAGCCTCGTAGCCATCAGAAAAAGAGCATAATTTTTTGTTATTTTTGCCTACTTTTAAGGTTCAAAGCTGTTTTAAGGCCTCGGTGTTGAAAATAATTATAGATTACGTTAATACATATATTTTAAAACCAAATGTTAGAAAATTCTAAAATCATTATGAAAATGTCTGTATCATATTTATAACCCGAGTTATCTTTGTTTAAAGTGGAAAATAGGTGGTGTTTCTTCAAAGGCTCATATCTTCAAGATAAATAAACTCAAACTGTTTAAAAGTATTTGTTAGATAGCTGAAAGTATGAAATTTAATTTTTAAAAAAGAGCTTACCCAAAAACGCTCTGTATCTGTGTCAATTTGAGATAAGGCCATGCCAATATTTCAAGGATAAAACTCATTTTTTAATTGATCTCATAATAAAAATCCATGGTACGCCCAGCTAGAAGAGATAGAAAAAAAAGAGAGAAGAAGAAAATAGATAGAAACAAAGAGAGTTAAAAATAAAAAGAAGGGGGAGAAATAAAGTAAATGTAAAATAATCCCTCTCTATTCTGAGTTTAATCTTGGATCGGTGTGCTACTGAAGTTGTAACTACCTGATACTTGTTATTTACCTGATCAATGTAAAGCTATCTAATCATCATGGGAAAAGGAACCCTTGGTATGTGATAACAAAAAATTTTTGGTAACGCATCCAAGCTTAAAGACCTTAACAAATATAATATTCACTTTAACATCAACTTCTATAGAGCCTTTTCACTGACGTCATGAACTGTATCATAATTGAAGGAGACACCATTTTGGGGGCTCAAACTTGATATTTTTGTTAAATAAAATGGATAAATTTACAAGAAATCTTGTTTTAACTCCATCAGATGGCTTTATAAATAAAATAAGACTTAGCACTTTTTAAAAGGAGCAAAAAAAAAAAATGTGTGGCATTTTTTTGGGATGTCACGAGAATATGAGAAAAAAAATAAGGCCATATTTGAAATCAGGGAATCAAACTGTACTAACTTGAGTATGTGCTGTTCTAGTTCATAAAAAAGTGGTATCTTGTTAAATAATGAATTATTTAGGACACATAGAAAAAATTGGAGGATATTATTCAATTATTTATCACTCAAACAAGATAAATATTTATATTTGAAAAAAAGTGTAAAAAGATCATTTGGTCCATGAAAGGAGCAGTTTAATTTAATTAACCTACCGGCACTATGACTATAAGATGTAACAAGAGATCCATAGTGCATGAGGGATACCAAGAGACAGACATTCAAGGAAATCATTGGAGAAAATTCTCACAAAATCACATACTTGTGGCCAAGGACAGTTCAGTGGAGAATTTTGTTATATGAGATTCCATCCCACAGATGCACACCCCTCGATTGATGAACACCGATCCCAAATTCGGGATCTTACTCTCAGGAGGGATTCCATTTCACACTTTTCATGTTCTACAGCCTCCTTCTTCCCCTTTTCTTTATTCTCTCTCTCTTCCTAGCTACAGCACCCAAATATAAGGACTTTCCTTATAAGATCAATTCAAAAATGAGTTTTTTCCTTATAAGATCAATTCAAAAATGAGTTTTTTCCTTCAAATGTTGTCTTGGGTTTATCTCAAATTGACAACAATACACAACAATTTTGTCAAAGTTATTTTTTTAAATTAAAGTTCAAATTTTTAGCTATCAAATGATAGGCTTTTAAACTTTCTAAATATATTCTTCAAGCTTTGAAGTTCGGAATTTAAAAAAAAAAACTATCCATTTTCAGCTTTAAACAAAATAATTCCAGTTATAAACAAGACATTTAAAAAATAATTTTATATTCTTATAATATTAAGTCTGGAAATATATTAAAATAATTTATTCCTATCTTCAACATTAAGCGTTTAAAAAAGCTTTGAATCTTTCATACATCTAAAAATAACAAATAACATAACAAAATTGATGTCTCAATAAAATAATAAGAAATGGGTATACTTATATTTATCCGGACAAATATACGCTTCTTAAGTCAAATAAAGGTTATAAATTGTAGAAATAATTCTTTTATTTCTTCAATCATCCACAAATTCGAATACAGTACCCATAGTTGACTTAAATACGAATGTGAAATATTGGCTCATCTGTTTATATGAACAAAAATACTAAGTTGAGATTTTCTTCGATTCTTGATTTTTATTCAAGATTGTTTTGGTATTGACACACCACATATAATCTCAAAAAAGAGACTGTTTGAAAATATATAAAATACACCTTTTTCTCTAATCCTCCATATTCAAATATACCGCTATTATGTACATATGAATACGGCTTACAAAAAGTAGATAAAATATATATTTGATAGTGAACGCATTGTTCAAATATAACTTTGAAAATTTTCCTTTCCTATAGGTACTGAAAAAGAAATACTTTTCTTAAGAAGAATGATAAATAAATATTTACATTTCTTCAATAAAATAGAGAATATATTTATTCCTAATAATTTCAACGTTCTTAATGTAAATGTATAACATGTAAATATATAAATTAGTACCTGAAATTAGTTTTTTTAAATCTTCTAGCGAAAATAAGATTTGATATATTTTCTTTTTTAGTATCAGGTGGATAGTATAAGTATTGGTGTCGACAAACATATAAATTTAGTTTAAATAATAGATAAGACAACTAAGAAATGTTAATATCAGCTGACTCTTATAATATTTTTGGTGGAGAAAATAAATTACTGCTATAATAAGGAGAACCTTCTACATTTAAATTACCGGGGACGTGCGAAGAAAATATTAAAATTATATTTAATTTCATATATATACTTTATGATGTATTTTTCAATCAGTTTACACCAAAGATATGCAAGAATTCCATTAACATATACAAATACTCCTCCTTAACTAGGAAATGGTATTTGAAGTTTCTATGCATTAAGTATATTCCCTTTTTTAGAAACGACCGAGTATCGAACCTACGTACATTGTTTTGAAAAAAACAAACTATCCCAAGCTCCTTGTCCATTGTGATTTTATAAATTTATACTAAACGTTTAAATGAAATGTTTGTCCCATTTTTATATGACGCCCACGTTTGATGAAATTGTTCTTTTTTTCGATCAAGTATCAATGCAGTCCTAAGATACACTCAAAAATGACTGCACGACTAAAGATACAAATATACATACAAGCAAATAGACTTTGGTTTATTAGTATAGATATAATTACTTCCCCTTTTTTTTTTTTTTTTTTGTTGAGTGGCGCTGATCTATAGCTCCACACGGTCGTTATCAAATGAGTCACAATCAAACAGAAGCAAAAAAAAAAGAAAAAAAAAACAGACAGACAAACAAACTTTTCTTTATTTATGAAGATAACATTATATTGCTTACATATGTTTAAACAATATAAATAACAAAAAAGAAAATTCTATGTATATTTCCTTATTATATCAAAGTAAACACATAAAATATTTAATCCTGAATTTATAGTATTCTATAAATAAAAATGAAAATATTATAAACTAAAAGGTTTTTTCAATATGCATATTAGAATTAAATTGAAAAAGAAGATATACCTAGCAGAAAGTATGCTTATAAATTTATAAATTTTAATATTTTTAAATGCGTTGATTCTAAGAACTTAAATATAACATTATTAAGTATCAATATTTTCACCAATTATTTTTCTAAAAAAATAAGCAAAATGTTAATTATTTTAAGTCTCCGGTAATTTTGAACAAAATCTATTTTTTATCAGAAAATTTTGCTTTAACATATAAATAAATGAAGTTTATATGCTATTAGTGTTTTGTTTTTTTTCTGGTTGAAATTGATGTTTTCTTTGAATTTTTTAAATTAAAATATGCAATATATGCTATCAAGTAATAATTTGAATCTTATTATCCTAAGAAGATTATGAAATTTAAAAAGTTAATTTAAATCAATAAATCATAACGAAATATGATGTAAGTTATAAATCAAGAATGAATGGGAGCCAGCATCAACTGATATTGTAAAAGTAAATTGGATTACTATACCATTAAGCCCGATCCCTATAAATAAATTCAAATCTTATTTAAGTCTAAGTGGCATTGGTTAAAGTAATTTTTTTTTTTTTTTTAAATTAAGTATTCTTTTAACTTTTGTGTAACAAGATAATAATTTGGTGGAAAAATGTTATTATTAAAGAAACATCTTTAAAAACATTAAGTAGAAATGCTAAGATTACAAGAATGCTGGTTTGAAACAGTAACTGTTCAATTCTTAATGGAATATCTGTGTTGCTAAAGTTAAATTTAACTCAAAAAATCATCGTAACATTCCAAAATCAATAACAGTATTTAAAATTAATCAATTTCATGAATATAGTGGTTGCAAACACAGTCCAATCATGTATAGTATATATTTTTTAGTTAAAAATTAAGAATAGTCAATTTACGACAGAAACCTACTAACAATACTCCAACGACAAAAACTAATTTTTACTACTTATTAAGTATCGTAATGAATTCAAATACATATTATTCTGCAAACCTTTTTATTCATAAAATGTGTACATTGTTCATATGAGGGACGTAGGCATTTCAAAAAGTGCAGTACACCGCATATTATCTAAAAATTTGGACACAAAAAAGCTGTTTGCATGATGAATGTTACATTTACAAAACCTGGAGCAAAAACAGTGTATTGAAACAGATTCAATTTAGTGTTTAGCGAAGTTTCAAAGGAACAAAACAAAATTTTTGAGCCGTTTCATAACAATGGATGAAACATAGATCTAAGGAGGAAAATTCTCAAATCCTTCAACGTGGCCCGTCCCAGATGTACTGGCGTTGGTACGATCTCGAATCACCGAGGTACACATTTCTTAGTTCGATGATAAGGACGTAGAAATCTGGTTCGCTAGAGTTGATTCAATCTTCAGCATTTACGGTATTGTAGAGGACGAACAGAAGGATACAATGATAGCTACGCTACCCTGCCACATCCTCAGAAACTTTCCAACAGAAGATTTCAGTAGTTGATACGAACAGATCAAAGACTGCTTTATTAAGAAGTGCAGCATTTCTCCTCAAAAACGGATACCGATTGTCCTTGATCTTTTAAAGGACGAATCTCTTTCCCCGAGTAAGGGTATGGCGAAAGTTGCTATAAACACAGTACTTACGGCGCTGAAGCAAAGACATGGTCTGGACCCCCATGCCCCTTA
Organism: Lepeophtheirus salmonis; assembly: GCF_016086655.4. Taxonomy (NCBI): domain Eukaryota; kingdom Metazoa; phylum Arthropoda; class Copepoda; order Siphonostomatoida; family Caligidae; genus Lepeophtheirus; species Lepeophtheirus salmonis. The sequence goes on from NC_052143.2 coordinate 27,820,954, forward strand.
TTTTCTCTCATCTAAAAAAACAAGGTTTTAAAACCAGACAAGGGTCTAATTTACGCGATCGACAATAAAAACAAAATTAAGTTCCTTATCGATTCAGGAGCTCAGGTTGTACACAAAAATCAGGCTTTTTTGTGGATGATTCAATATTTTTCAAGGTTCATAACTAGCCTCTCTAACTACACAGGAACCATGCATCTCCTATTGCAAAAATATGCCGGGTTTGAATGGGAGGAAAAGCAGCCGGAAGCCTTTCAAAAATTAAAAAGAATCTTGCTGAACAGACTCACCTGGCCTTTTGAGAGGACAGCACCCCTTTGGCACTGACAACAGACGCCCAGACTTTATATCTGAATTTCATTGGCACTTTAAAAACAAGCCGGGGAAAAAGAACGTCGTGGCTGACACATTGTTATGACTGGCAGCTCGAGTCAGATCTGAATTATTTCACTTCCTTGAAGAGGTGTTACAGGACCAGGTTTCAAACGACCAACATAACTTGGATTTTAAAGCGAGGTACTTTGTTGCTAGGAAGTTTGGAAATGGTGTTCTCGTCAGTTTTGGGACGGAAATAAATTTCAGAGCTACAGTGGCATCAAACAGGTTACGTAAAAAAATATTTTATTTTGGTCACGGTCTTTAACACCTAGGTTTTAAAGCTACTTTATGGGATGTCTCCAAGTCATTCGTGTCACTTATTTGAGAGAAACCATCAAAAAATGTACCCTGGATTGTATATCCTGTAAGAAGAATAAAGGAATAACTCACCCAAGTCCGTCTGGTCCTACTCCATTTTCTTCTGATAATCCAAGATTTTGTACACTTTCCATATATATTGTTAGGCCCTTACCTCCATCAAATGATAAAAGGTTGGTTTTAACAATTTTGGATAGGGCCACAAGATGGACTTGAAGTTATTCCTATGTGTGATATTAAGGCTGAGACCATTATGTAGTCCTTCTTTTCGGGGTGGATATCAAGATTCGGTTTTCCAGTTTCTGTTCACTCTGACAAAGAAGCTCAATTTATGGGAGGATATTGGAGGAGACTAGGAGAAGTCCTCAGATCAAACAGTTTGATCACTACTACTTATCATCCCGAGTCGAATTGAATACTGGAAAGATTTCTTAAGGTTCCTTGGTTGCAAGGATGGACCAAGAGGACAAGTCGTGGTTTAAAGTGATTCCGTTTGTGATCATGGGGATCAGGGCATTCATACCATCTTTACTAGGAGCCTCATTTTCGCCAATGCACCATTTTTAGGGATCAGCTCCCCGCTTATCGACGACGTTGGCCGATTCCTTTGATGCCCTGAAGGACATGGACCTTTTCAATAAAGTGAGAATATGAACCATACTCCACCGAGAATTATTTATCAACCTTCATTCTCCCTACTTTTAATAACTTATTTTAGATCCTTTACCTAGGATTTTACCATTCATTTTAAAAACAACAACTTTATTTTACACTTTTTTTTTCAATTTTCTCATTTTACGTTTTTATTTGAATGCTCTTATTTATCAAAGTTTTATATTTGCATGTTCCCATTTATTAATGTTTTTAATTGATTGTACTCCACCTAGAGCTAAAAAACAATCACCTTGTCTCGTAGAAGGTCTCTAATAAAGATTAGTTAAGGTAAGATAAGATTGTGTAGACTTCTTCAGATCTATCACTTCACACCTGAGACAAAAAAACTATCAAAACAATAGACTCAAGGAGTAGAATTAGCTCAAAAGAAGGCAAATACAGTTTCTTTTGCAGGCAAGGCCATGGCGTCGGTTTTTGGGATGTATGTGGTACAACATTCATTTACCATTTAAAAAAAGAAACAACTATCAACGGCGTGTATTAGGCAAATTTATTCATAAAAAAAATGGACCAGTCCAGTAATCTATTATTGCAATAGCCAGAGTTAATTAATTAAAGTTTGAAAGGCTACCACATACACAACATTTGCCCGACTTAGCCCACTAAGATTATTCCAAACTTGAAAAACTGGCTTGGCTGTCAAAGATTTTCCAACAATGAATAAGTGATTTGGCCAGTTAGTGGCTATTTTGAGAAGCAAGATAGTTCTTATTAAAATATTGGTATCTAATGATTACATATATCTGATTTTTTTTAAAGTATTTTTTATATGTAACTTTACCATAATTACAGATGTACTTTAACTTAATTATAAAATTTTAATAAGCTCACTTACTTACTCCTAAATTGTAATGTTTCTCTTAATCTAATCTGTATATTAAAATTAATAAATCTGCTGTTCTTACAATATAATGACTTATACTATTAATTTAGTACTTGTAGGTAAGTAACTTAGAATTCTAAGGTACTCTCTAAGTTGTATTTTACTAAATGTTTAGTATTATGAAGGCAGTGGCGAAAAAAGACCACGTGATCAACAGAATTAGTACAAAATAGTGTTTATAGCGATATATTTTTCGTCGGCTAGGTGCATTAAATATTATTCGACCGGAACCACAACAAGATTACATAGTTTTTGAATTTTTTTTTGGAAAAAATACAAAAACCTATAGTTATTAACAAAAAATTTAATTAAAAAAAATCAAACAACCAGAGCTATTCAAAAATTGAATTTCAAATATTAAATTTTTTGTGGAAAAAAATCAAAAACTTTATTAACGGATTTTTTGCTTCATCTGCGGTATAATTAAGGTACAATGTCTTACGTGGAAACAAAGATGCTAACAGATTGGTTTTGTGTCCATTTGTTTTAAAGGAATTATTAAAAAAATAATAATTATAACATATATTTACTAAACTATTTAGATATATAGGTAATTATTTAACGGTGTTGATATTTTTGCCCCCCCCCAATGATTCAAAGCTAGCAACACCTCTGTCCTTGACCATACAAATGAAAAAAAATATAAGTTGTTTGGTTGCAAGATATTAGTGGTCTTATTATTTACTTTTTCCTATGAATTAGCTAGCAAGGAGTAGTATAAATTTTATATTGATCCCTGTCCGTAGATTAATTATCTATCAACAAAGGTGTATAAAATTTGTTCTAAAAATTTTCTGTTGGCAATCTTAACATACTTTTTTACTTTCCAAAGTTTCTATCATTATCATTTAATTATTGAAAAGGGATCAATGGTTATATATTAATAAATAATATAAGTGGTAATGAAAGACGGAGAATAACAATAAGAGAATGATAAGTGTAAGTCGTTTTAAGATTTAGTGTAGAATTAAGGATCAACATCGGAGTTAATTCAAGCCTATATTTTCGGACACAGAGTAGGATTTGTGTTTATATGTTTCTTCTCCTGGGTGCTTGCTGCTGATTTAATAAAAGGCCATGGCAACTAGGCTGCTCTCCTCCCAAATATTTTTTAAATTGTTAGGATTACAACGTTCATTTTTGGGTTCTTTTATTTTTACATACTGACAGGAGATCTTTTATGCATCACTGTCTTTCAAACTTATCACGATATACTGACTTAGACTCACGAGGACTTAAACAATTATCAAATCCCTAATCATAAGGATGATGAATGCTCTTGCTCTTCTTTAACCAGGAATCTATAAGCTAATAATTTGGAATCTGATTGGAAAGAAAAAAAATGACGGGGGGACAAACCGATATAACTGTTTTACATACAGAGTGTTTTAACTGACGTCATAAATTAAATCTTAATTGAAGGAAACACCATCATTAGATCTAAAAGTTAATTTTCCAATAAATCTTGATCAAACTCGATCAAATGAATTAATGAATAAAAAAAGACATAACAATTGCATTGAGTACTTCTTGATGTTAAGCATAAACATTGGTATGTGAATTGAATCAAGGTAACATAAACTAAAGTCCCTTAAAAATGGCTAAATTTTTTCAATAAAGAAATTTTTTCTATTTAGATTAGGGACAAAAAATGTAGGATAATTAGAAAAAAGTATACAATATACAAATTTTGATTCTATAACGATTTATTAACATATTTTTAATATATTTAAAGTAAGATATATTTAAAAAAAAATACTAGTTAATTTTTAATTGATAGTAAAGTTTATTTTCTTATGTAGATTGTCCCATTTCGACATTCCAATTGACATTTACTATTTTTCTTCATAAGGGTTTTCTTATTCTAATAAAATATGCTTGTTCAGACCCCTAAAATGGCCGACATCAACAATATTTACGTCACATAAAGAAGGATAAAACTGATAAAAAAGATAGGGGGCACAAGGATTTTAACAATGGACGTATTGATCTGCAGTCGATTGCTCTACCACTGAGCTATACCCTCATATAAATTAAATACCGATATAGGTGTTAAAAATTATAGTAATAAACGCTCACTCCTTAGTCGTATTGGTGTTTATTACTCTTCTGTAGATGACGTGGAATTATTAAAAAAAAGACAAAAAAAAAAACATGACACGCAAAACTTTATTTAAATAATAGAATAATTGATTTTTACTATCACATCAATCTTCATATTTTTGATACATAAGATAGAAAAAAATATCTGACGCCTTAGATTAAATAAAATAGTAAATTCTTGCACATTTCAGAAAATTATTTTTTTGATTGATTTTTTTTTTAGAAATATTTAAGTTTGATAAGAATTGTCATCCTAGTCGAAAGGCAAGACAAAAATATTTAATGTCTTGTTGTTGAAATTTATGTATTATGACACCCTTGTTCTTCAGTTTTACGATTTTATCATTTAAGGTTTAAATATTGCTGATTTTTTTAGAATATGAAGTAATTTTACTATGGAACAGATGTACCATGTTTAATATTTATTCTCCACTCATACATTTCTCTTTTTATATGTGTACAGTTGAGAGTGTTTAACATACGCTTATATACAAAAAAAAAAGAATAGTAAATACAGTAATATTATTATGTAATATTTATTGGGGGTTTAGCTCCGTGGTAGAGCAATCGACTGCAGATTATTAAGTCCATGGTTCAAATCCGTGTGCCCCTCCATCTTGGTCAAATTGTTTCATAATTAGCATATATTTTAAAAATTAATTTGCGACAAAAATTTTCATTATATAATTGATTTTAATAAAACTATATTTAATATTTAATTGAAACCTTGAATTAAAAATAACTTACGTTTTAATGATGATTAAAAAGTATCAAAAGAAGTGTTGATGAGATAGATTTATTTAAACTCAAAATGACACATCGTTAATATAAAAAGTATAATATTTGACTTCAGCTCAGTGGTAATGCAATTGACTACAAATCAATAAGCAGTCCAATTTACTAAACCAATTTTGAAAAAATAACTATACTTCCTATGGGCATGTGGAAACCTACGATTTTAATCGTGTAGGATGTTGTTAATATTTTAGGAATTAAATGGACAAATAAAATAGTGCAGCTTAAAAATTTTACAACTTGCAATTCATAGTTTAATTAATTATGTTAACTTTCATTTCACGTGTACCAACCATAATAAGTGGAGATTTTAATTTAAAACTTAAATATGGTCGAAATTATATTCAGCTTACAAGTAATCCTCATCCTCGAGCTACGGCGTCCCTCTCTTCTATTTTAAAGACCCACGGGTTTTATGACTGCTGACTTAGTAAAAGAATATAGTAATATTTTTTTCCCTGTGGATAGATTTTAAAGACCTATAGCCTCAAAAATAGATCTTTTCCTCTTTATAGATTATCCAACAAACCCATTACAGTCGTAAAAAGGGATAGACACTAAAATATTTGACCACCGTTTATTGAAATGAGCCCCATTTCAAGGAAAGCAAGAATTATAGGTATTTAGAAGCTTATTTCTTTACTTCTGGGCGAGACTGATGTGAATGATGGAATAATTGATATAACTGAAAATGCAAAATCAAGTTTTAAGAATGGTTGTGACATTTTCCCTGCATTGAAAAAAATATTTATCCAAATAAAAGGTGTTTGTTGACAAGCAGGTAAAACGTGCGCTAAAAGAAGCAGACAACTGAATGAAATAGAAAATGTAAGCAAAAAATTAACACCTGAAAAAGGTAAAAAATATATGTTGGACCAACTTTTTCGAGAAGCAGACCTTTTTCATAGAGTTAAATTGCAAATAACGAGAATCGATGATTTATCGAAATCAAGATTACAATGTTTGAAGTTTGAAAAGAAAAATAATCTTTACAAAACTTATTCATCATAGTTAAAAATGGTATGGAATCGAATGATCCTGAATTAGTTTGCAAAGAGATGTGGTCTTCGTACTCCAATATGTATAATTGTATCGACTGCAAACATACATCAAAATGTGTGAGATGCAATTTAAAAAATGCTTCTTTCTATGAAGACTTTGAATGCAGGTGTCATAAAGAACTTTCACTATCCAATGAAGATAACAACATGGTTGAGTGTCACCTTTCAATAGACGAAATTATATGGGCTATTAATAAAAATACAAAATTAAATAAATTTCCTGGTTTGTCGGGTTTTACCTTTGGATTTTATAAGAAATATATCTCCTATCTTGCACCGATTTTACTCTTGTTTTATGAAAAAGTTCCTAGTATTGTTTTTTTCACTGACCTCGCTTCAGAGCGACACATCGTCTTGCTTCCGAAACAAAAAAAATACTAGATATCTTCAAAATTTAAGACCTCTTGTTATACAAGATTGCTTGTACAAATTTTTTTCATTCGTAGTCTCTAATCGTATAAACAATGTTTTAAGCAAAATTTTACATGGATCACACTATGCGTTTGTAAAAAAAAACAAAATCATGGATAGTATCCCTTTTACGTTACAGACTCTTGCCGAGTCTTACAGCGACTTAACAATAATGTCATTGGATTTTTCAAAGGCCTTTGATACTTTGTCTCATGAGTACATAATTAAAACGTTGAAAAACATTAAAAAAAAATTATAAATATTTATACATAATGGGCCAATTAATAAGAATTCAAGACTAAATAAGCTGTAATATATCACCAATATAATATACATTAATTATTTCAAAATATATGCACACACCATAAAAATTGATGTGCATAAATTTTACGGTATCAGATTGAAGTTTGGCAACCTTTCTGGATTTGAGCTTGTTTTCAGATGATCTTTTTCTGCCTTTCTGTCGAATGTTGTCATTGAGTTGTTAATTTTTTTTTTTTTTGCCCATGACGTAGAAGAGAATATGTGAAATCTTGCACATTTTTGACCTAGATCACACGCAGTATCAACTATTGCTTCGATTGTAGTTTCTGAGCTCTTTCTTGACTCTTTATGGTGGATTTCTTTGATATGAACAAAGTTAGGTTGTAATGATGATTTAACTGCTAGACGTTTCAGGGGGGAATGCTGAAGTATTCTTGCTTTTGGAAGCACTTTTATATTTTTTTTTATTTGTGTAGAGGGCCGAAAATGAGATGAACTTTTCTATTGATGTTGTGTGGGTTAGTAATTGAAGTCTGGAGGTCACCACCACAAAGAAAATGAGTAAATAACTTCATGTTTACTGGGTGGTTATCAACTAACACGGCCACAACTATAAATCTGATTTGATAGTGTTTTCATAATTAGAGTATATTTACTGTAGAGGAATTCAGCGTTTAATATAACAACTGGTATAAGTGCTACCCCATCCATGTAGTTTCCTCCAATGGATTTGATCAAAAATGTAAGGACCGTTTTATTTGTTTAGTTGTTCTTGCAGCACAAGAACTTACCTCTAACAAACTCGACTCTTTCTGCGAAGTAGACTTCATCGATTATAAGATTGACATTACGCTCTCTGCTGTTGAGGTGTTTGATCCTTGTTCCAAGATATCTAACTATAGATGACAGTAGTCCAGTCTCTACGGTAACTGCAGTAGAGATAGTTCTAAGATGCATGGAACTGTAAGGCAATTCGACTTAAGAATTAGATCACAGAGGTTCCTACTAACATTTTACCACAAGAAACAAACAGAAAGAAAACAAGGTGAAATCTCCTTTTATTGGGGTTTATAGAAGAGTAATGCCATCTCTTCTATGATGAAAGCCAATTTCGAAGAATGAATTGACTCCAATTCTGGGGATGCAAGTAGTTTGTTCAATAAGCCCATGATTCATAAGTCTCTTCATTATTCAAGGACTCTTATGATCCTGAATACGCAGCAATGTTGATTACTTCAGTTGCTGATTTGATGACATTAGCCTTTGTGGTAAGACTGTGGGAGACTGAACTATTGCATAGTGTATGATGCCCATGAAAAATTCGAAAGTAAGGTATGCTGATAAAGTATTAAATCTATTAACTTCTATGCAATCTGTTAGTTATTTTGATAATGCTTTATTCCAGATTTATTCATACATTTGGTATTATAATTAACTGTTGTGGCTAAAGACGTTCCTTTGCTTTTTTTAATTTTTTTTTTTATGCTCCTTTAATTGGTAAGATGAGTTGCCCTAATTAAATATAATTATCCCAATTACTACAACTGACCTAGGAAATGTCTTACAAGTCCATATACAGTAAGCATACTTCGTTTCTGATAAAGACGGAGTATCGAACCTGAGCACTCAAAGTTTAAGAGAAGAAATCAATCCGAGTACGATATTCATTGAGCTACACCGTTCCTTCATTTTTTCTTTTGTTTTCTTGGATTCTTCTTTTTTTTAATATGTTTACTGAGGCATATTATTAGTGATGAAAATCGCTTTTATTTTAAAAAGTTCTTCAAATTGATTTTACCATGTTGATTTTTAGATTTTTTTACTTTTACATGCTCAAAATACACAGTTTTTATCACTATTATCATATTACACGCAACCCCATCAAACATTGATTAGTTTTTCAAATTCCTATAAAGTAGTGCATATTTTAGAAATAATTAAAAAAAAATTAAAATGTAAATGTATTTACTATAAGATTAACAAATTATACCTTGTTGAAACCCCCAAACTCGTCTCATGTTGTTCAAATTATTTTAAAATATTTTTTTTTTCTCGATGTCTTATATTCATTCCAATATTTATGTTATTCTTATTGATATCTACGAGAGCAAAATGGATGGACTAGTACAAGAAATAATACAAAATTTAAATAATGTAAGTATAATTATAGTTCAACTGTTTATCATGTAATTAAATACAAATAATTTTTTGAGGGTTTCTTTATAATCCAGTACACTAAACAGGTTATAAAACGAATGTTAACTTACAGATGATTTTTCTTCAAATGGAAGGAGACGCTTAATTTATACCTGATGGGAATCTGTATACCACTTAACAATAAAATTTTCATATTATTTCCCCATATTATGTTTATATAAATTTACCTTCAATTGGAATGTATAACTTTCATGATTTTTCATATATTCGAAGTATTTTATTATTCCAAAATGATAAGTAAAATGATTTTTAAGATTATATATGTACTGCGACAAAAATCATTACTATTCCAATTAATAGATGTATTTTAGAAAGTAAATAATATATATTTTAATCCTAAAATTTAAATAATATATCTACGTACATTAAAAAATTGTATGACGAGATTCAATAATAGTATACCTTTTATTGTTATACATTATATAATAACTGAAATACTTAAATTATAGATAACATGAATAAAAGAGTCTAAGAATTTTTTCAACATAATAACATTATTCGTTTTTTGTTTTTTTTGAATCACTTCTCCATCTATTAAACTAGCCACTCTAATATATATTGTACAGGTAAATATTATTGTATATCAAATTTAGCAAGAAAATATGTATATTTAGAACACTTCATTTATGTAATTATTTGTTCAAAAGAAAGGATATTGACTAAAAAAGTTTATTGTTTATGTGAGCATAAGTTATTAAAAATTCAAGGTTTCAAAAAATGAAACGGTTAATATTTAGAAAAGCAATTAGGATAAATATAGATTCTGAAAGTTTTAACTCCATACAAAGACCTTTTTCAAAAAGAATGGCCCCTTTGTAAGATCACTGGAAAAATAAAACTGCTGGTGTCATGGATAGGGAATTTTTTTTTTTGAAATAAATCAGGATGACATAATTTCTAAACTGATTAATACTGTAAAAGTTTTTTAATTCGTTTACCTTAAATATGTGTGATAAAGTAATAGCATGGAATGTCTATATCGTACCAAAAGTTATACATATTTTACGTGTTACTCCTTTTCAAGCTGATGTTTTAACAAAAATTTGTTATATTGAAAGTAATTTTTTGAAATTAAGTAAAGGAAAAAAAATTATCCACAAAAAGACTACACAACTCCAACAAATTGTGTATCCTCACAGTCATTGATTTTTCAGGTCATAGAGGTCATTGAATCTCTTTTGGATCCATCAACTGTGGAATATTAATAATTTATGGAGCATTCATCACAAGAAGTTTCTTATGAAATAAGGTCAAAGTTATAAAAGTAATCCCTGCAATTGAAGGTCCAAAATTTTTAAGACACTCTTTACTTACTATTAAAGACTACAGGGATTCTACAAAGGCTCAAAAGAAATTATCGAAGCTAATGAACTATTTTGAAATGGGAGATGCCGGGGAAGTAATGTTTATTTACGAAAGAAGTTAGAAGCCATGATATAAAAAAGTAGCTTTACGACACTATTATTCTATATTTTTCAAGAAAATTGATGTCCAAAGACCAATTGTGCTTTTAGATTTGATTATTATTGTAGAAAAAGTGTAGACAATCCCTTACGCTAAACCCTTTTATTGAAGATCTGAAACGCAGACAAGTTATAAGAAACATACACTTAAGTTATGATTGTTAAACATAAAAGGTTTAGAGAGTTCTAAACGGCTAATTCTTCCGTTCAAATTCTATATTCTTTGTATTTAAGGTAATTTTTTTTTTACAGTCATGTGTGATCTCATTCTTAAAAAATATATATACCTAAAATATAGTAATTATACTAACCTAATCAAGTTACATCAAAGACAAGCCTCAACCACCTGGAAAGATGAGCATTGTTCCGAACATTTTCATTGCAAAGGTTATAAAAAAATCCCTCTGGAAACTTTCAAAACGGCTCACAGCCAAATGGAATCCAGTCTTTATGATTTGAGCGTAGGGGACAGGAACATTTCATATTAAAATACAAATAACAGAAAATTACTTTCCAAGATTTATCTCTTTCATAGATTATAAGCTGAAGATTATAACTGATACAACATTAATATCTTTAAAATATAGTCATTTCAATCTTTTCAAATATTCTAACTTTAAAAAAAAAAATTTAATCAAGTCTTTTTGAAAAAATATCAGAATTTATTAAATAAACTTAATATTTCTTCTTTATCATCTGTATGGAAGTCATGAACTCTTCACTTTTTGTTTAATTATGCGAAGATGATGCGGATTAATTAAAAAAAAACTTGTGATAAGTACTTATTCTGCAATTTGCTTTTAAATATGAAATGTCCAGATCCTCACTAGTCTCAATTCATAGTTAAAATTTAAGCTCTAGTCGACAGCTGTTATCTTTGTTCTGGAGAGGGAAAATCAAATTTGATTAGCAAAGATGAAATAGAATAAAATTGTTTTACCTATATGCCTATGGATAGTCTATCTCTATTGTATGTATTGTACCAATGAATATTAATAAAGTAGTTGTTAAGATTTTATTGATTGTACTTATTCAGGCATGAAATCCATTCCTTTTACATAAAGCTCTGGTGGTTTTTTCCTTTTCTAATGTCTTTTTATTTTAGTCCTTTTTATAACCGAACTAGCGAACTGGGTTAAAAAAAAAATTACATGATAAACAGTTGAACGATTAAAATAATGACATACATTAAATATCGCAACATTTTTTTAATTAATTCCATCAGCTTTGCACTTGTAAATTTCAGTTAAAATGCTAAAAATACTTTTATACATATAACATATCAGACAAAATAAATCGTTACTTTTTTCTATTTTTTTAACAACATAAGCTTCGAATTTTAACAAGAAATAATTTGGTACTTCTATACTAAAACATTACATTGAAAAAAATTGGAAAACAAAGTAACGACATTTCAGCATAGTAATTAGTCAAATTCAATAAGCCTTGATTAAAAATGGTTAAATATACGAAACATTCCTAAACTGGACGGAACTTAGTCTTCAATCCACAACAATACTAAAATTATTGGCGATAAAACGTAGATTCAAAGGATTAAGAAGAGTTTTTCATAAATCTCGGGGCGTATAACATACCAATTGATTACCAATTGAGTGGTAAAATAGGTCTAAGGACTGGAAAAGAATTTGTTTTATTCCAAAAATAATCATTAACACTTTGATACTAATTACAAAGAGAAGATGAAGAATTTAGGTTTGTCCATGTCCGTGAAAATTTGAATTGGAACAAGAATACAAAACTAACTTATTGGAGGATTAATATAAAGTGCACACTCGAACCTACATGCAAAACGTCTGAAAAATTTAATTTATACGAATACTTTGTTATTTATTTAAAAATTAATATACAGATTACAAACAGACAAATTTTACTTTATAAGTATGACTGGGTATGGGTAAATCCCTCACTATCACTCGTTGCTCTCATACATATAATGAACATGAGATTTTTTACCAAATAATAATAATAAGGATATGATATAACAAAAAAATTACAATTTTTATCTTTTTTTAACTTCCTTTCCAAACTCATTATGCCTATGTATATATATATATTCTTCTATTCTTTCATCTTTCCTTTACCTTTTTAATTTTCATATTCTTTGAGCAACTATATCCTTATGTAAATATTTACATATATAATAGGAAGAGATGGTATGGTTTTTAGAGGGCGATTGCCAGAATTTCTTGCTATTATCATCATTTAATTAAAATAATATGTTTATATGTAAATGTATGAGATAAGGTATTTATTTTTCTTTTATTATTTTTCTTTGATGATACCTCCTTGATTATGTTAGGGGTACATAAATGAAGGAAAAGTTATGTGTATTTATCATAACAAAACAAATACATTACGGAAGAATAAACGTATTTGTTGTAATGTACAAGTTGTGAAGCATAAATGGGCTCTATCAACATACAAACAAACTTAAACAAAATTCAAGAGAAAGAGAAAAATTCCAACTTTTTTTTATTATTCTAATTCTATTATACTAATGAAAGGTACATTAGCTGATCTACCAAGGATGCTGACTCCTCCGTGTATTTCATGCCCAATTCCAAGCATCCCCAGAACACCATGATGCTTGGCTTTGTGGGTTCTGATGGCAAAGAGTTCCCTCCCATTAGGTTCAAGGAGAACATTAAGGCCACTACATACAAGAACAGGAAGGTTATCCCGGTTATAGAGGCCACTTAAAGGCCCAACGGGTACATATGGACCCAAGATGTGGTTCCAGCCCACACTAGCAGGGTCATTCAAAAAAACTTTGAGTGCAAACTGGGATCCAAGAGGTTCTGGTCAAAGGATATTTGGCTCCCCTCATCACTGAACATGAACACCCTGGATTTCTCTATCTGGAAGAACGTGGAGAAGAATGCCTGTACTCTCTTCCACAATAATATTGATTATCTGGAGGCTACAGTCTCTTAGATGTGGAGAACGACTACATCAAGAAGGCCTGCTCCGCCTTCAAGAAGCATGTAGGCATATGCAAGTCTGCTGAGGGGTCAATTTTTGAAAAATAAAATATGAAATAAATATATATATATATATTTGAGTTTATGTAATTTAAAGCTGATTCACCTAGAACAGAATCTTAACCACAAGTTAGCTTCTTGAAAAAATAATCAACTGAATTTTCATGCACTCGCTATAGTTTAGTACCTTTATTTGATTTAAAAGAAATATATTGGTAAAAAAAAAATCAATCAATTTTTTATTATTTTATTGTGATGGTCATTTTTGTCTAATGAATGTGCTATTTCCCCTGGCTCTAAAGAATTAATATAATAATATACACCAACAAGTCGAGCAAAACGAACTCTGAATATTTTTTTAAAGAAAATGTGGAACCTTCATTCCACTTATTTTATTACTGTGACCGAGTGAGATTTTTAATATCTATGCGGGAGAGTATCATACTCCAAGGAGTACTAGAGAAAAAAAAAGATCGCACATAGATAGCAAGTGTACAAACTCGCCCTGTAATTTACTGACTTTTACACAGAATAATATTTTTATATTTTGCTAGTACTAAGTATAAGTCTACTGTTATAGGCTTTTACTATCTCGCTGGGCGAAATATATGTATAAAAGATACATGATAAAATAAGATATGTTTCAAATGGGCAATACCATATTTACTACTTACTAGTACTTACTAGAAATGTACTAATAAATTTTATGGTAATAGAAGAAAGAAAGAGACAAGTTATTATGCAAGTAAATTGACAAATTTCAATGATCTATCAAACTTTTGTGGAATAAATACCTACAAGTATTGCCTCAGCTTTGACCCGTAGAGCTGCGAGTTAAACCAAACTTAAGCAGTTACATATTCCCTAAATTTACAAAATCGGTATATTTTTTTTAATGTTTATTAATTTTCTTCTGAAATCCAAGTATTTGCTTAACTTATTAAACCCTTTTCATTTCATGAAAATATTTGATTTGTGAAATATCTGAGATGGTAACACACTTGGGCCTTTGTATAAAGCCGTTGGAAATCTTCTTACACGGACATTAAGACTTTTATAATTTGAAGAGGAACTGTTTTATAACCTTTAACAGTGGAAATGAAGAAAAACATATAAACCCGATTATCATAAAGGTTTATCAGATTTAATACGTGAAGCGGAGCTTCTTGGACAATGACTTTTCTAGCGTATTATCGTTATGAAGCTACACATAAATGTTTTAAAAATGATATAATGTTTTTAGATGTTTTAATAATTATTTTCATTAGACGTATTTTTAACCTTTGTATTGTTTCTATATTTTTGTTGAATGGATTTTGAAAAGAGTTCAAACGAGTCTTCAGATATTTAACGGTTGTTTCCGAAAGTACTGTTTCTAAATTAAGTGGTGTTGACAGTTCTGAAAGTCGATTTATGGTGGGAAGAGTAAGGACTTCTTTTGAGGAGCTCCCTGTATAAGGCAGTTGAAAAAAATTTCCGTGACATAGACAAAGCCTACACCGATGTGAAATATCTCCTCTGTGAAGGATATTTTAGAATGAGGGATAATTGTTCTGCCAGGAAGGTAAGCTTTTTTTTCTTGATGTTCATCCAAATGAGTATTGTTACTTTGGAGACGCTTAATAACTGATTCTATTTCATCTTCAACATTGGTTTCAGTTGAATTTTCATGAACAAAATCGGAAGTAGACACGGAATTCAAATAGGCCAGTATGTTCAATAAAATATCACACTTATATTAATATGATTATTGTCAATTATTTGTTTCAGTAGTTGAAATGAAAGTTCCTTGTTCCTGTAACTGAAAACTTAAAAAGCTGAAATGCATGTACATTTTAACCTACTAAAATACTTACCCCATTCTAATTGATGTCTAAATTAACTTTGGCACAAAATCCATTTGAATCCGAAAACTTAAGATTATGAAATATCAATGCATGATCAATGGAGTCAAAACGCTTGTAAACCCTATTGGATAAGAGGTCTGTCCAGTTTTAAGTTTAATTCTGATATGAAAGAAATAGTATCAGCCATTTCGAATGCATGAATTTTATTCATAATATTTTCTTTTAAGATCCGAGTGGAAGAGAGAGATCCTTTGCTCCTCACTATTTTGGCTGGCTACGAAAAATAGGAAGGCATGTCTGGAAACTGTGTTGGTATAGCATCCTTGTTTAATATTTTTATAAAGATATCCTTACGCCGATATTTGTTCGTTTCCTCAGATTGAATGTTATAGTCGGAAAATAAAAAATGCAGGTAACATATAACAGCAATTTTTTTAACTGTTATAAAAGATCCAAAGACTTCGTCTCTCCTTATCCTTTCCAAACATATGGAAACGTCTTTTGGCGGGAGGAGGATCCTTCATCTCAGACTTAGTTATCCTGTAGCCACTAAGGTATCCAGGCGCGATACAGAGTTTTCCTATTACTTGGATGAACTTTTACTTAAACAACGTAGTCAAATTTCTCCCGCTAAGTGAAAATGAATCCTACTTCGTATACTTGTTTTGAAAAGTTACGAGAGAGACCGTATCGTATCTATGAATTCATTGGGTTAATCAAGGAATACTAGAACTACTGGAAAGGAAACAAAAATATCTCGCTCACACTCTTCTCCTGTAACTACAAAAAGGAGAAATGACTAGTAGGATTGATAAACATTGATAAATTTATCTGACTCGTAACAATTTATCACAATCTTAAATAAATCAATTTCTTGACTTATCCTAAATTATTTTTATCCTTTAACTTAATAATTTCATTTTATACCCAGACAACATAAAACTTAATTTATATTACTTCCGACATTCATTTAGCATTTTTTTTTTTTACATAAGTATAAAAACAGTTTTTATTTCGTATGTAATAATAAAAATATAATATTGGAAGTACACTCATATGTTAGTTTGAATGCAGTTTAGCAATGATTTGTTGTTGTATTGATTATGGCAAATATTTTATCTTCAGTAAGCAACGCAGAGTTCTTCACTACAACGTTGATAAGTTTATCAATATTTTAGGAATATAGGTAGAAAAACAGGGACCAGATTTGCAAGTTGTTGATGGTTTTTCATAGGATATTGAATAAAATACAAGGTAAATACTCAATTACTATTACATATCAAAAACTATAATAATATCCTCAACTAAAAGTAAAGTGATTCTAGAATATAACTGCCATAGTGTAAATAAAACTGTAGGCATAATAAGAATCTGGGATGATTGCTAAAAGACTTGAACGTATCTCACTTCTACATAAGTTTCTAAGAAGTTCATTTCTAGTTGATAGTAATATGATAACTAACGGTAGTTGAGTATTTACTTTTATTATTTTCCTGATTTAAGGTCATATCATAGTTATATATTTTTAGAGATGTGCAGACATAGCAAGTTTTTGGATAATGATTGTGATCCGACAATATAAATACTATTCCTTAATGGTTTTGAAGATCCTCCAGAGAAAGTTATATAGTAGGGAGATTCCCCATAATGTTCTCAATTGACATACCATATTTATCTACTTCGAGGGATAAGATTTTAGAAATTATTCTTTCTTCGGCATTGTATGGATCGACTTGAACAAGTTGAATTGTGTCAAATAAGGAAACTATTTACGTTTCAGTAGCTTCCTTTGGATTTTTGTTAAATAAACAATTTTTCACTGAAGTACAAATAAGTATGTTCACTAATCTATTTTTATTGATATAGGCATCACAGATTGATACGAGAAGAATTCACTTTTTACCACTAACTAGAATCATTTTTTTATTTTAGAGGCAGATATCTAAAATTGAGTTATGTACCATGCTGAGTATTTCTTCAATTTTTCTCCTGTTGTTGTAAATCATAAAACCGTTTTATAAGTTTCATTTTCCTTTCCCTAGAATTTTCCATTAGGTATTAACAATAATAGTGATACATATATAAATGCTGTTCCTTAAATAACAACAAAACCCATTCTCATAGTAAAGAAAACTACTCTCTGAAAACTTAAAATCGACTCAATACCGATTATTATTAAAAACCGAATTTTTCGGTGTGGTAAAAAATATCAGTGTATAGTTAAAGAGTATGAGAAACATTATATTTCTATAATAAACACGAGGTTGTGCGATGTCATGTGAACATGATTCCATTAAAGTACGAATAAAAGCAAATTAGGGATTTTGTTCAATTTTTCTCTTTCGAAGTTTGAATTTCTAATTAAATACACGAAATTTGGATTTTTTTTTGGCATTTTAAGCCATTTTTGACATTAATTTCCTGATAAAAGCTTCAAATTGCGATATTTCTTTGCTCAACCGCCTTTATACGTCCTCAAAGTGCTATATTTGATGATTAAAAGATGAATTTCTAATTAAATACACAAAATTTGGAGCTTTTTGGGAAAATATGGTCATTTTAATCCATTTTTGTCATTAATTTCCTGAAAAAAGCTTTAAATTGCGATATTTCTTTCCTCAAACGCCTTTATACCTCCTCAAACTACATTGTTATGGTTCGCTTTTTATTTAGTCCCAAAGTTTGGTGAATTTTTCTAGTTGTTACTTAATTTAATATTAATATATATATTATTATAACCATCCATTTACATATGTCCAAATAATCAAGTGCTTCTAAAGCCGTCCAAAGTTAAGTAGACTCTTGTTAGTTTTTGGCGGAGCAGTGGTCCCATTTTCGATTTTCCAATGCACTTTAAAAAAAAAGGATTCACATTCACAAAAAGGGGCATCCTGAAATCAAGATAGCAGTTATATTATATAGTCAAATATCTTATTCAGTTTAAGAATCAATAATTTGAAAAATATCAATGAGAGGTTGAAGACTTAATTTTATTTTTATTGAATATTTTGTAGAATAAATAATACTACATTACTACATGTTTATTTTCTTAGATATTCTTAACATTTTTTATTCAAATAAGTATTTACGAGAACAAACCAGAATATTAGGAATTTATAAGAAAAAATCAAGTATGAAAATGTTTTTCATAATGTTGTTATAGGCTTCATTCGATTCAAGACGAATTTAAACACCAAACGTGGAGATTCCCTTAAGAGATCATACTCCTTCCTATGAGTGAAAATTGAGATTGATGAATTATTATAACAATAACAATGAACTATTTTGCATTTTCCAGATTTCCTATTTATACTTGCCATTTTGATAAGAGAAAAGAGGAAAATTTGAAATATGTTGAGTACCCTCATTATCCATTAGGCCCTTAAAATCACATTATTAAGTAAGATGAAACGGCTATTTACTACATAATATTTGAATGTTTTGATCTTTTGTTGTTTGTATTTATCAGCTGTATCTCCCTTCAATATTTCCTCAAATAAGCACTCTATATTTTTTATTTCTATGAGTCCAACACGTCACTATGGGTAGAATTTTCAATTTGATTTATCTTACCGACTGCTAGGCAAGAAAGACAGACTTTGATAAAACATGCAACCACTCATACACTATGCCGTCAATATTTAAAAACGTGGTGGAAGTCAAACATTCTCTTCTCAAGAATGAAAACATCTTTAGAAAGTAAAAAAAACTAGGAAACTGCCTTGCGGAAAATTGCCACTAGTAGATAGCCCTGGAGAAAATTGCTATGGAGGAAAATTGCCCGTATTTTATTCAAACTTCATGATGAATAATGCATCCTAAATTCACTTATTAATATTTATGACAAATATCTAAACAATACCTTCAAATGTGAGCAATATTATTCCAATACAATTTCCTGGCATTTTTTCAAAACTCAATCGAATCTTCTAAGAAATGGATCAAGAGGATTAAAAGGGAGGAGAGAGAAATAAATATCTTAGGGTCTCTTAAAATAGGATTGAATACCCTCCACCCTTGGATTGTCCCGGGGGGTAGAAAGGGATTGCTAAAAACCAACGCCAATTCAACCAATACATCCAAGGAACCCCTCTAATACCAAAAATAGTTTCTAGGCTTTGGGTTGCGCTGGGTACTTGGGAGACCCCTGGATCCTTAAAAACTGCCAAAGCATCACATACATCCAAATAACCCCCCTAATACTTTAATATTAAGTAAATTTATTAATAAGTGTTATCATTAATCATGAAGTATTAACAAAACAATAATAAAATGGAAGAGAGCTTGGCTTTTTGTAGTTGTATCCTGAATATATACTTTTTTTCGTGCGCAGAAAACTGCCCTGGGGAAAATTGCCAGTTGAAGATTGTGGATTTCGACCAAAATAATTAATAACTATTTTATTATTAGATTATTATAGGTCTTCCAAATAATTAAATTACCCTTCTAAATCAGTTATTATCCAATATCCCAAAGAAAAGCTAAAATAAGTTTTGACTTTTCCAAACAATAATGTGCATTATATTATACGTACAACTATATGTTTAATATAAATTTTGTCATTGTAACCTTTGATCTTCCAAGAAAAAGGGATTGTTTAAATTTTTCCTAGTCTTCCCCATCAAATTATAATTTCTAATATATGCAGCTCGACAACAAAAAAGCCAGCAAGCTAACTTGATATAATTTTATTTTTTTCTAAATTGAGTAAAGCTTATATTTTTTATTCTTTACCAAATTATCGTCAATTTCTATTGGCAAATTAATATGACTATTTATTATTATTATTACTTTCCATTCACATAATTGTTTCAAACTGCACACAATAAGTTAAAAAAGAATGGAGTTTTCTCAATTTATTAAAAATGAGATAGTAAGATATTTTTAGTCGTTAAAAAATATTGATAATATAAAAAAGTATATAATTTAACATAGTTTAAAAATCTATTGAGTCCATGTATCTCACGTTTATTTTTGTAGGACCTAGAGGAAGAGGAGTCCTTTTTGATTTTGCAGACATATATTATCACAAGAATGTTTGATATTATCTTCAAAATTATCTTCTATTTTGACATAATTATATCCTCACATTGTTCGAGAAATGAACCAATCCAACGCCTTTAGATTTATGCCAAATCTATTGGCTATGCAAGAACATCTAAAAGAGGACAGTGGAGTTTTTCTTTTTTATCTTTTCAAACCTACAAACTCTGGCTGAAAGTAGATTATTGTCTATTGCTGTTCTTCTTTCTT